>NC_067160.1:5077314-5292314 GCF_903995435.1 Acomys russatus | reverse complement strand
GTTGATGAGGGGACACTTATATGCATTTTCATAGCAATGGTTTTGAGGAAGGTGGTTTATTAAAAGAAGGAGGTGGGAGAACAAGAAGGTGAAAGGAAAAGGAAAGAAGGAAGAAGAAAGAAAATGATTGTAAAGAAGAGATGAGAGCTTTGATTTGATCAAAACACAATGAATGCGTGGGTTAAATTCTTGAATAATAAAAGAAATGGAAAAAAATGATGGTTTCTCCCAAGAGGGAAGACAGCTGAAGACCATTGTCCTTGATGATGTTCTCAAGTACACACTTACTTCTTTAATTTTAATTTTATTATTTTACATCTTTGTTCATGATCTAGGAATTCATTTAAAGATGTACATTGTGGACCTGCATTGATTGAGACTAAAGCAAACAGAGCAGACAGATTTATGGACTTGCCATTTAAAATGTGACTGAACTCCCAGAACCTTTAAGTAAATTCCTGCAGGTTGAACTTAAAGGTTATTTTCTTGCAAATATTAAAGTACTCCTCAGAATCCCCAACTAACTCAACTTTATTTATCTTTATCTTTCTATAGGCCAATATAATTGTCTTTGTGTAGTATGTGTTTTGATGCTTCTGAAATATGTTTTAAAGTTTTGATAATATCTCTGATGCCAGTAGTAATAGGAAGTCACTGGAAACACACAATAGTTACCATTCGTGAGATAAAATTGTACATAACCCTCAAAACAAAAAGCTCACTTGTAAGTGTAGGTGTTGGTCTTCTCCCTGTACAGACTATTTGCCAATGAGTAAACCATTTACGGTAGGAACAAAGTACAAAATTAATTTGTATTTATAGAACTGATGGTTTTTATATAAAATCTTGAGAAAACATTTTCATAGTAATAATATTCTAATACTATCTCTCTAGTTATTTATAGGATTGTGACTTTTCCCTTTTATAACAGCGAAAAGGCAATTCAAGGAGAACACGCCGAATGTGTCTTAGCACACTCATGAGGAACACTCACAGTGTACTTGCATACGACAGGTGAACCTCCTAAAGACTTCAAACCAATATTAAAAAATGTAAGGGAACCAATACTGCAAGCTGAAGCATTATGTCAAATATGTTACAGTGGTGGTATTATTTTACATTAACATAGATAAATATTGTCTTCTAGTCTACTTTTTTGTTTTTGTACTGATTTTTAAAAGGCTACTTGCAGCATTAAATATAATATACATTATGAGTTAGCACATATTAAAATATACTGTAAATGAGATTATAAAGTGTTACTTGTAAAATCAATTTTTAAATTTTAATTTTTAACACAAAAATCTAAAGAGGAAATAAAGTACCGAAGTTAAAATTAAATCATTTCACAACAAGGGATGTGTGCCCCAAGAAGATTGTCCCAAATTATATATAATATACATGTGTATGTAATTTTATTTAATATAATTTATTATATATCTTATACATATAATTATTTTAGAACTGATGTTATTAGTTAGTTTTCTATTATGTTTCCTCATATTTTCCTATTAAATTGGGCAATTTAACATAGTTTAGCTTCTCTTCTGTTTTCTGCCAAATTTTATTACTTATATTTTGAATGTTATATTTTACATATTTATAATTGTAATATACAGAAGGGCTGTTCATACATAATTTATGTATTTACACTTTCCAAATGTGTTATAATTTTGTGTCTAATCCCATCCCCATTCTTCCTAGGTGGCCAAAAAAGAAAAAAAAAAAGAAAAAAAAAAGAACCGAACAAAACCAAATAGCAACACAAAAACAGAAATGAAAAACAAACCCGAATATTTTCTGTGGTCCTCTGGTATGGAAGTTGGAGAGCGCTGTTCAGGTGTGATATGTGTTCTTCGTGGCTGCAAACTGCTGCCCTCTTCCTGTCTCCATGCATTGCTCCTTTTGATGCTTATATATTAAAAGGCAAGGGTTGATTATCTCTTCTTCCTCCTCCTTTTCCTCCTCTTCTTTCTTCTTTTTTTTTAAGTTTATTTAGTGTGTGTGTGTGTGTGTGTGTGTGTGTGTGTGTGTATGTCTGTGTGTGCAATCACATGTGTGTGTTCTCACACGCATAAATACCACTGTGCTAACTAAGGGTTAGGGGACTACTAACTAAGGGTTAGGGGACTACTTGGGGCAGTTAGTTCCCTGTTTCTGCCTGTGGATTCTGAGCTAACTAACATGTTTGGCTCAGTATCCTTCAACAATCTAATGATCCCAATTATCAAGTTCTTATTCAAGACAAGTGTTCTACTATGTTTGTCTTTGTGGCTATTAAAAAAAATGCTAGCCAAAACCAACTTCAAAGGAGAAAGTGTTCATTTCATCTTATGTAATATACTATACAGTACAGTTCGTGAGAAAGGAAAGCCATGGTAGAGACTCCAGGCTGGAACACGGACACAGGACTGAAGCAGAGACCACATGAGAATGCAGCTGGCTGCCTTTTCTCTGGCTCACATTCAGCCACCTTTCTGTAGTAGTCGGGTCCTCTAGAGGAACAAGACTGACAAAATAAATGTATATATGCAAAAGGAGATATATTAGAGTGCTTTACAGGCTGCGGTCCAGTTAGGAAATCAACTGTTCTCTCCCAACTGAAAGTCCAAGAGTCCAAAAGTTGTTCAGTCCAGGAAGTTGAATGTGTCAGCTGGTCTTTGGTGTCTGTCAGGGAATCCTAAAGAAATAGGTTCTAATGGCAGCGAGTGAGTGAGTGCCTCAGCATCGGGCTGGATGAACCTGCCAGTAAGACTGAGGGCAGCAGGCACAAAGCAAACTCTCTTTTTTATAATGTCCTTTACGTAGACATCCTGCAGAATGTGTGACCCAGATTCAGGGTGATTTGGGATCTCAAGTAATCCAATTAGAAAGATGTGTCCATCTGAGTAAGTTAGTAGAAATCAGATGTTATATTGACAACCAAGCATAGACATCATACGTTCCTATACAGACCAGGCCCACTTGACTGTGAAAAGTATTATCCACAAGGGCGGGCAGGAGTTCTACATTAATTAGCAGTCACGAAAATGCCCCACAGATGTGGCCAAGGGCTATCTCTGGGAGGTAATTCCTCTACTGAGGTCTCTAGTTCCTAAGTGTTTCAAGTTGACAACTGTAGCTAACTCTTCAAGTAACCATCTTCTGAGCAGGGACCAGTCATGATTATCACATTTAATGTAATTACCTACTAAACTCCCAACTCCAGTTGCAATTACAATGAAAGGATGATTTAAAATGTGAAACTAGAGAGAGTATTCTACATTCAAATTTATGTAGGCACGTGACTTTGCAAGACAAAGAATGTGAGAGAAAAATCTTTCAGCCCCATAAGATCTCCAACTGCGTGTGTGGGCGGTTCAGAGAGGGAGCAGGATTGTGTTGTGGGGGACACCAAGGACAGAGGTCTTGCAGGTCTGCCTATGCAGTGATGCGGCAATGGGCAGTGATGCTTGGTGTGGGAAGTCACTGAGGTATTGAAGCAAGTGTGGTTGTAACTTAGCTCACTTGGGTGCATATATTAAGCTGTGTAATTTGACTGGAAGTTTTCATAGTTTTTTTTTTTTTTTGTAATTTCTGTCACCATCTCACTTTCGCAGTATTGCTTCTTTTCTTTATTTGTCAACTACAGTATTCTGTACTATAGAGGAATCTCAGCACTTGCTTGCTGCTCCTGCATAGGGTAAATATTTAGTTCCCAAGGCCCACAATGGACTTTAGCTCACAGAGATCTGACCACCCTCTTCTGGCTACCGTGGACATCTTCAGATGAGACTTACATATACGAAATGCCACACATAACACTTTCACCTTCTTAGGATCACAACAAACATTCTAACTTTCCTAGTTACTCTTTCTTTGCATTTTTCACTATATATATGTACATATAAAGACAACTGGAAGATAAATGATTAAACACTGCTTGAAATTTTATACTGAAAAAAAATGGTGACAATTTGTATCAGTGGTAAACTAGAGGGTCCTAGAAATGTACAAGAAGAACATTATCCTGGGTGGATCTGGGCCCAGGGGTCCTGCTCAAACTATGGCACTAGCCAAGGACAATACAGGCAGTAAACTTCGAACTACACAGATCTAGGCAATGGACAGGCCATTCTCCATGGGTTGAGTGGAGAGTGGGGACTGACTTTCACACAAACTCTGGTGCCCCATATTTGACCACGTCCCCTGGATGGGAAAGCCTGGTGGCACTCAGAGGAAGGATAGCAGGCTACCAAGAAGGGACTTGATACCCTATGAGCATATATAGGGGGAGGAAGTCTCCCTCAGTCACAGTCATAGGGGAGGGGAGTAAGGGGAAAATGGGAGGGAGGGAATACAAGGGATGGGATAACAAAATGAGATGTAATATGAATAAATTATTAAATAAAATAATTTTAAAAAAGAAAAAACTGCTTCAACAGTTTACATCAATGATACTGTGAGCATATGGATGCTGAGTGCAACCTGATGTAATATTAATAGAATTTAATCCACATTCTTGGTAAATATATATATATATACATACACACTTACCACAGGAAAGGTGAGAAACAATATGAACACTATAATCCTGAATTTTATAATAAGATACAAAAGTTTCATTCTTTCATGACAGATAGAGAGTCTTCCATACAGTGTTCTGGAATTAAATGATCCTGTTATGACTTAGATTGTCAGGCAACACCACCGTTAAATAAATTTATGAAATTTATTAGAGATAAAATAAATTAGAGATTAAAATTACAGATAAAATTATTTCATATTTAGATATGCAGGAAAATTTGGCATATATTTTGTCCAATGATATATTTTGGGAAGAAATAGACAGGCTGCTTAACAGAGTTGTTTTTTCCCTCAAGGAACAACAGAAGATGTATAAATAATCTGATGATGATTCTCTATTGTTTTTCTTGATGGTTTTTGGAAATTTGGTAGCTTCAATTGCCTTATAATTACTAGAGAAAATCAGTTCTGGGATGCACTAATAGAAGGTGTCTAGCAAATTGTCTTTTCCTTCATTGCGACCAAGCAACTGATTCATAGTGAATGTATTTCCATCCTTTGCAATAATTTGGGAATGAATGCAACCATGAACTCCAAGCGGAACAAGATTTCAGGTTTCTCTAATCATCCTTATGCAACTCACATTCCATCACAGGCTTATGTGCTCCTTATCAACTAACTTCTCTCGAAAGACGTTTTAGCAAACCATGAACACTTTTCTCAAGTGTGTGTGTGTGTGTGTGTGTGTGTGTGTGTGTGTGTGTGTGTGTGTACATGTGGTGTGTGTGTGTGTGTGTATGTGGTGTGTGTGTGTGTGTGTGTGTGTATGTGTGGGGTGTGTGTGTGTGTGTGTGTGTGTGTGTATGCCCATGCACAGGAAGCCAGGAGAGGGTTTTGGATGTCTTAGCGTGGGGTTTACAGGCAGCTGTAGGTGGCCTGACATGGGTGCTGGTAACCAAATTTAGGAACTCTGGAAGACAACAAACACTGCTAAATTCTGAGCCATCTCTCACATCCGTCTTTCTACCACTTTTTAAACGAACATTCTTAATGGTTTATTTTTTTTCTAGAAACTATGTTTCTTCTAAATGAGACTTTCAACAGCCTGCAAAGTTTTCTCCTACTGCATTTAATGCCTTGATTTTCTTCTTTTCTCTTTGACCTTTACAAGAGCACAAATTTAAAGCTTTAAATACCGAATGTCAGAATGCTTACCTAGAGGCAAGGGGCTCACTCATAGCAAAGCTATTATTCAGTTCACATTCTTTTATATAGTTTCTGCTCTAGGTAGTAAAAGGTTAAACTCACTCTTACATTGCAAAAGCCAAACAGTGACAAATGGAAGGGCATGTTTTTTAACCTCCTTTTATTATCTGTAATGTTTAAGAAATACCACAGCAAATAAAACACTTTAAATGGATACATTTATTTAAAAAGACCATGTTTGTTAGGACATCTGTGTTCGCCTAGCATAGAAGCAAAATTTGAAACTACCAGGAATAGCACAATAGAATTTTATTTTCAAGACAGTAGTTTGAGTATAAAATGTATGGGACATTTAAGCTACTCTTACTCAAAATTGCCAATTTTTGATAAAAGCATGACAACATATTGCTTATATTAAATATAATATAAGGTAGAGTTTTCAGCATCTGCCTTAAATTTTTGTCCACAGTAACAACATGTTTCTAATAGTTTTAAGTTCTGAATAAATAATGATAATTTAAATTGATACATTGATTTTAATATCAATAAATATGTATTAATAATAAACATTGATTATAAAGTTTTCATGAAAACTCTATTTGAAAATGAGGTCTTCTAACGTATAGAAAAATGTTAAGACTGTAGTTCAAAATTTCTGATGCTGAGGAATTTAATGACAGTTCTTAGGCTTCAAGGAGTCCACTGGAAAATGAGTTTCTCCACTGTGTTTGGGTAGTTTCAGGATAAATTGAGAAAAAATAAGGGAGTGAAACAAGACAAACTCTTGAAGCATCAACTAAGTTGTCTGAGAATGAGAGTGGCAAACATTAGTTTGCAGAGACAGACGACATCTGAACAAAGAGCAGGAAGCAAAAATAAACCCTAAAAGGCAGCGTGTCATTCCAAGCTGCGCAGGCCCTCATCCCATGTGGAAATGTCATGTATCTCTTCAGCACTTTTAAACCTGATTAAACTTCAACATATTTTTAATTTTAAAATAATTTTACCTCCAACAGCTAGTTTTCCATCACTAGACAATATCAAATAATGTACACAGCGCAGGTAATTACTGTTATTTATTACATTTATTGCATTTGTATCAAAGCATCTGTGTTATTTGAATTCCTTTGGCTTGTTATTTACTTTAGCAACTATGCTACAAAGAATCTTGATGGTTTTCTACACTTAGACATTTTACACTTCAGTGAGGTTGCAAGTAAAATTGTATCTTCACACCTTAGTTTTAAATATTGTTCATGAGCTTTGTGAACAAAGCAATTTGCTTTCACTTCTAGATTTTTTAAAACTATGCTCTTGTAATCACAATTGGTATGATTTTATCTGAGTGTTATGTAATTACTGTTCTATTATTACAAGGGATTTAGAACATTTCATGTGTTTATATTTAGAAGCATGGCTGCATATTTTGAGTGGTTCACTGCTTAGGTTTTTTTTTTTTTTATTAATTTTTAGTCTCATCCAAAGAAGAAAATGTAAGATGAAAGATCAAACAACTCTTGGCATGGTAAGACTTTGGGCTTTAGCTAAATACAAAAATGCTTACGTCAATAGAATATTTGATCCAATACAAAAATGATTAGAGTTTCATAAGTACACTACTGTGTTTCATATTTTGTCTCTTGTCTAAAAACTATTATAAAATTCAAGGAAGTATAAATTGGGTGCTTCCTTTGATTTGATTTTTTTTTTCTTTTTTCAGGGTCTGTGTCAGAATTTAAAATTCAGTGTGGCTTTATGTGTTTTCTCTCATGTTTCAGTATTTATTAAACTATACTATTTGAGTATACTTAAGAACACTTTCTAGTAATTAGCTTTACTAGCATTAGTTTACTAGGTATTTATATTTAATCCATAAAATTGAAAGTAAAAATTTTTAGTACCTCATAGAAATCTAGTTAATAATTGTGTTTATTTTTATATTTTATAGAATACTAGTCACATGATGGTAGAGGTTTATTTTACATATATTTTGATAATTAACCCAGAGACGTCTGAATTTGGCCTAGACAGATGATGCTCTTTCTTTATTGTTCATCATGCATCTGTTTATTTTTAGGTATAAAATGTGCACATAACACTACTTACAGGTTTTATAAACACGTAAGACAACTATAATAAAAATGAAAAACAAAACTGTTGCTACACTGAGATAAAAATAGATTATATGCTATTACATTAGTTTCAGATAGACATAAAAATTTTCCTGTAGGGAAAAGCCTGATTTTCTCTCTCTCTCTCTCTCTCTCTCTCTCTCTCTCTCTCTCTCTCTCTCTCTCTCTCTCTTCTCTCTCTTTATGTGTGTGTGTCTGTCTGTCTCTCTTGTTTTTCTGACAGCTACAAATGACACATTGTTTTTGTTTGTTTGTTTGTTTGTTTGTTTATGTTTTTGAGACAGGGTCTCTCTGTGTAGCCTTGGCTGTCCTGGACTCACTTTGTAGACCAGGCTGGCCTCGAACTCACAGTGATCCGCCTGCCTCTGCCTCCTGAGTGCTGGGTTTAAAGGCGTGCGCCACCACTAACCCTATGACACATTTATTATTTAACACATTTATTATTTAACTTTCACTGCTTAATTGATGTAGTATGTTAATTAAGATACAAGCTTACAGCTTTTTCACCTTCCTAACAGTGTCTTAAAGAACAGAGGCACCATATACTTACGTTTCTTCAGAGAACTGCAAATGGCAGACATTTTGTATTTCTTGAAGCATAAATTCATACAAGATAAACAGCCAAACTTTGTGTACAGTATTTCCAGATGAAACAAATGAAACCACTTGAAGAGTGATTTGGAAAGCAGAAACCTCATTCTGAACTCTGTAGCTCTTGTAGCCGTGGAGATCATAGCTGGAGGTTTAGCATGGCTAATGGTGCAGCCAGGAATTAGACCTTCACTGCAGCACCACTGTCTTCAAAGTATCTGCTGGGCTCTTTCTGCTCCTTCTACTCCATGTACTGAAAGTCACACTTTTTTTGCACAAAACCTTAATAGACTACATGAGATGGAACTAATTTCAATTCAGGAAAGAATAATCTTGAATTTATCATTTTATATATACACCTGAGAGGTGATAATGAGTAAAGTAATTTGTGTCTTTATTTGGATTTTCAATAATATGTATATCTAATTTATGTGTATTTAGAATTGGCTAATGACAATATATGGGTATGGAAGATAGCAAAAATACCTTGATTTTCTTCCTTTATTACTGATAATAAGACATATGAGCAGCATGTTTCAGCTAAATACACACAATTTGAAGTTCCATTTCAAAGAGAAATAGCTTCATTTTTCTTTTTTCTTTTTTTTTTGTTTTTGTTTTTTTGTTTGTTTGTTTGTTTTCTGTGTGTTTACTTTTTTCTTTTTTCTTTTTTTTTTATTAATTTATTCCTGTTACATCTCAATGTTTATCCCATCCCTTGTATCCTCCCATTCCTCCCCCCCCCCATTTTCCCATTATTCCCCTCCCCTATGACTGTTCCTATATATTCTCATAGGGTATCAAGTCTCTTCTTGGCTACCTGCTGTCCTTCCTCTGAGTGCCACCAGGTCTCCCCCTCCAGGGGACATGGTCAAATGTGAGGCACCAGAGTAGCTCAAATGGTAGAGGACTCGCTTAGCTTCATTTTTCTTATTGTTTAGAATCCTATCTATTTTCAGTCAAAAATAAAATAAAATACTTACTAATAAATTGAAAAATTATAACAAATCTGGTGCTATGTAAGCACCTATATTTTAAGATGCTGCCCTCCAGACTCTGTTTCCTTCCTTTCTTTCCTTAAAATGTAGCTCCTATAAAATACATGAAGACTATTCTTCCAGGGTTCATATTATGTTTAAATTAAAAGTAACATCATCTATCTGTAAAAACAAAACAACAACAAACTAGTTCCACAGTTAAATATATTTTCTTAGAATGGTTTTAGAGTATGGCATAGCTTTCTTAAATACAAAGTAATTTGATATGGAAAACTGCCCACAATGAGAGTTGAGATTACTGCTGCCCAGGAGAGTACCACAGAGTCCTCATTGGAAAACTCTGATAGATCTCTCCTGCTACTTATACGGCTTAAATGGGAAAAGGAGCCCACAGAACGTTTGATATTCCCTCTTGAGGAACCAGCATAGAGTGAAAAACTTCACAGAGAAGAAATTTCAGGCACCACACAGCACAGCAGAAGATTCTAAAACACTAATCTGTAACACACTTTATTTATTTATTTTTCCTTCTGCGGTGGCCCTAAAATTCTACACATTTTATTTTTGCTATTCAAATACTCTAGGCTCTAGAGCCAAGCACCTTAAAAATCTCTGAAAAATGTTTTAGAACAGGACTTTTTAAATAAAATAACTTATACAAAAAGTATATAATAAAGCCATTATGGCAATAAACAACCAACGATTTTAAGTTTGCTCATGCTTCTGACTTTTTATATCAGTTACCACTTTGGATAACTCTTCTGGGAATAGAAATGAACATGACTTTATTTTATAAACCATGGACCTGTCAGCCTCTCTAATAATTATGCCAGTAAAGATATTTTAAAATCAACTCTTGCAGAGTTGTAGTCTGTACCCACACGTCTCTCTACTCTCAGAGCAGTGGGATATGTTGTCATGTATTGTTATGCTGTGAATTTCTCTGTGGTTTTGATATTGTAATGGTGAATCTTAGTTGTAAACTTGAATGGATTGATAGCCATTTTGAAGATTAATAAAAGAGCCCCCCCCTTCTCTCTCTGTGTGTGCCTGTATCTGTGTGTGCCTGTACCTGTGTATGTCTATATCTGTGTGTGCCTGTATCTGTGTGTGCCTGTATCTGTGTGTGCCTGTGTCTGTGTATGTCTATATCGGTGTGTGCCTGTATTTGTGTCTGTCTGTATCTGTGTGTGCCTGTGACTGCAGATAGACCAAAATGGCTTCACATAGTGGATGGAATAATCCCTTTACGGGGTCATAAAATGGTGGCCTCACTGAAATATAGAGAAAGATGGAAACTGCGACTCCCTTGGAAGAAGGGCCGTTGTGTAACATATGAGCTTTGGTCCCCTCTGCCTGCTTCCTTCTTGTCAGGCATTGTACATCCGTCTTCGAGCACATGTATTAACAACATGATGCTCCATCCAGTAGTCCAGGGCCAAGCGCCTATGGACGGAACTCTCGGAAGCCATGACCCATACTGATCATTTCTTATCTGCAAGTGGCTTTTGTCAGCTACTGGATCAGTGATGAGAAAATCAAGACAAATTGCCAATCATAGTAATAAAAATTTGAATTCATTCCTGCTTTTTGATAATTTTTCAGGATTTTCTAAAGTTTTAAAAGAAAACATAAAACATAGCAATATATGATTAGTTCAAAGAAGTAACAAAAAGCCTTGACTCTAATGGCATTTATGGAAAAATTGGATGGCATAAAATTAAGTTTTGTAATTGTTAATTATTTACTGGAAGAAATGTTTCCTTATCTCACATGTCTTTATTTCATAGTTCAGTAACACACGGCAGTGATGTGCTTCTGTGGCACTCAATCCAAAGAAACTATTTATATTTCAAAATCACTTTGCACTTCAAAATCATTTATGAAAGCATAATTTCCGAAGAATTCTGTATATAACTTCTTTCCCAGGTAAGCCACACTAACTTATAGGAAGCTGCAATACCCACAGAGAAAATAATGCTACAATAATCTGAAGTCACAGATGATTGGCCAACAGAGTCTGTCTGAAATTTTACTGCAACACTGGAAGCCCCTCACACCAGCTTTCTTCCTGGCTGATGGAGACATGGATCACAATCATAATTAAGGAAATAAACAGTAATAGAATAGAATAGTTACTGGAAGGTATCTATTTTAAACATTTATGTATGTGTTTGTTTATATAGGGGATTGTACATGTGCTATAGTGTAGATATAGAAATCAGAGGACAATCTGTGGGGGTTGATTATCTGTTTCTGCCATGTTGCTCCAGGTAACTAGGACCAGGTCGTTGGTCTTGGCATCAAGTCCTTTCGTGCTAGGCCATCCTGCCAGGCTTACTAAAAATTAGCTGAGCACCAAAGGACTCACGTACTGATGATCAAATAATTTGTCTAAATAATAACATCAACAAAACTTAGGTGTTTAATCAACCTAAGTTGAGCACGAACTCTAGACTACCTATAGAGAATTTGTAATAATGTTCCACTATATAAAGCTATACAGAAATTTAGCTGGCACGATGAAGTGATCTCAGTGTATGGGAGAGCTTCAGCACTCTTAAGGTTTTTACTGCTCACTATTCAAGGTCTCTACTGAACGGTTTTGCAGTTTCTTCTAAGAAAGCTTTGTACCTTTCCTGAATCACTGATACTGAGCTTAGTCAAACCATATGTTCTGGCTAAATGGCAGGAAATAGGGAATCATATTAATAACTGCACCTTCTTGTATTTTTATGGGACACATGAATTTTCAAAGAAAGACCATCTATTTCAGATGGTACCTATTTATTTTATAAATAATAATAACTATGATTGTATATTATTTCTGTAAAAAGTTCTTCACAAAACTAAGAAGAACTTTGTTGTCTCTTTAATCTTTTACTTTACACACTAAACTCGGTACCAAGAAGCTAATTGGCACTTGCTAACTATTTATTTAGTAGGAGACACAAACCGTTCACTACTGCTTCCTGGAAAATGAGAGCCTGAAAAATTGGCGACTATTTTTCCTCTTGGTTATTTTTTAATTTTGCTAGAATTTAATTATGTCTTTTCTGGAATTCAAGTAATTATTTTAAATATAATACAAAATAACAATGAATTCACTTCAACTGAAGATAAATCTATTAGGAGGAACTTGAAAATATATTGCCTCCTAAAAGTTGATTAAAAAACAAAAAACAGAAAACAAAAAACAAAAACAAAAAAACCAATGCTATTGCAGAGGGCCAAGCAAAAAAATAGGATAGAAACTATGTGCCCTGTGGGTGCTCATTAAAACTACTGGCTTACTGGCTGCTTGATTGACTGACCTAAAAAATGTCTCAGGGAATTTTGATCAAAATATTGAGTTTTTAGTAGAGCTGCTGAGACTGGACATAACCGGTTCAGAAGTTAATACAGAAACTGAATCCTGCTGACAGCATTATTCTGTGTATGCTGGTAGAATTTTTTGGGGGTGGGGTGGGTGGGTGTTGTTTTTGTTTGCATTTTTGGGAGGTGGAGACTTTTGGAGTATCGTTTGAAATAGTCGGACTCAGCAACAAACACAGGAAGGACAGGCTGCGACACTTCAGCAAGCCGCTGCCCGCAGTGCACTCTCAATCCCCACCTTTGTTAAAACTGACTGACAGATCTTAGGATTTCACTGGTGTGTTGTGAATAATTTCTATAATTTTTCACATCGAATTTTCTGACAACTGGGACTGTGCCCTGTTTAAAAAAACAAACAGAATTTTAAAAATTAAATGCGTTTTTATATAGTATTACTTTTCAAATTTTTTTGATTAAGGTTCTTTTCTTTTCAGATGTTATTATGGTAAATAGATTGTGTGTTCATTATTTTATCATTTTGCTAACTAAATTAAGATTCTCAAAATTTGATACATGCTGTTTATTTTATAGAGTCGACTTCCGCATTATTCCACACATTGTTCCCCTGTTACTTCATTAATTATAACACAGAGTCAGATTTGTTTCTTTGTTTTTCACAGAATTATCTTTGCTGCTCTAAGTACTTTATTCACTACCTTGAAATTTTATGTGACTGGTGTTAGGGTTAAACTCCTTTTCCAATATCACTTATAATGTTCATAAAAGTATATAAAGCACTCTCTTGGGTCTACATGTTTTCAGTGAAGGCAACTGATACTCTACAACTTGAATGCCAGTGTGTTCTTTGTGCTTAGAGTAAGAGCTAAAACTCTTACTCATTAGGTCTAAGGTGAAGATATTTGAAGGAAATATTAATAGATATAACTGTGATAATGTTATATCATGTGAGATATAAGGAAAATTGTAAAATATTTCTTAAGGAGAAGATAATAAAGAAAAAATCTGAATGCTGCTATCTTTTATTAAGACTGTTATACATGGATATAATAGCTTTTAAAATATTTTTGTTATGTTTCTTTTATAACATATACATTTATATTAATATACATGAGTAAAATAAACTACGTACAACAGGAAGAATCATGAGACAATCAGGGATTATATAAATGTTACATTCACAGTGATTTGGCTATTTGTATTTAACAAATTTGATGTAAACATATTTTCTGCCTTGTTGGGCCTAAATTTCTGAATGGAGATTAAAATCTATCATATCTAATCTCTATTGACTTAAAACATCTATTTTAATCTAAAAACATTTCTCTGATAAATGGTTAGAGATGTAATGTATATGGACATCTAAATAATAGTATAAGAGGTATTAATACTCCACCCACTTACCAGAATAGGCTTTTTCTTAAGGCTTAAAGCCTAGCCATTTATTGGTTTCTCTCCCAGTTAGCAGTACCAGTGATGAATTCCAAACTGGCATGGTTCTTAAATAAAATCAGAAAGTGCCACTCCGGTACATGTGGCATATCTTAACAGGACAGTATTATTATTGGTCCTAACAGTCACTTTTGGGTAAGATTATTAAGAGTTTTTCCCCCTGTTAGCATACATAGAACCTATCAGCACTATGAAGGCTAAGCCATTAGGATGAAGCCTCCAGGCCATTATAGTTTTTTTTTTTTTTCCGTGTCCTGTGATTCAAGCACGTAGCTGTTTTCAGGAGTTGGGTCTTATCATCAAGTTCTGGATGTTACTGAGAACACCCTGTACTGAGAAATACCCTGTAATGTTGAAAAAGGATATCTATTGGTCTCCACGCCATATTGTATTGATAGAATATGTTCAGCAAAAGACCGTCTATAACTAGCTTTGGGCTTTTAAATTAATAGCAATGATGCTGGAAAGAGGGACTGCTGTCCTTATTGTAGGGCACTATCGAACTTCCTTTCATGTATGTATATATATATATATGTGTGTGTGTGTGTGTGTGTGTGTGTGTGTGTGTATTTTAGGAAGCCTTTACAGAAATAGGTTTTTACTTGGCATATTGAAAGCTCTGCAGCATTGGTTACCCCTTTCTATACTCCATCTTCCCACCTGACTTCCTAGCCTCCTACCCCAGTCTACACTTCCTGTTCCATTATTATCTTTTCTCTTTCATGCCACCTGTACTGCTAATGTACTTCCTTGAGCCCACTTCATAACCTCTTTTGGATTCTCTAACTTCTACATGTACTCACATGTAAGCATAATTTCCGGTTAAAAGATAGCATCCACATATGAGTGATTACATGTGGTCTTCACCTCTCTGTCTGCGTTATCGCACTCCGAATGATTATCTCTAGCTCCACCCACGTGTTATCTCCAGGAGTAGACTTATATCATCCAGTTTTAGATGGTAGCCTGTGCGGTGGCACTAGTCAGAGGAGGGGTGGACACAGAAGCACTTGCCTGTAAATCTCATGACCTCATTTTTCTTTACAGGTAAATAATATTCCATAATTTACAGAGATAGGAAGGACTGTGAATAGGACCCTGTCATTGAGGCCAGCAATGGCCAAATGGACTTGCTGAAACGAAATGCGTCTGTGCATTACAATAAAGCATCATTTGAGTTAAGAGACAACTTCCAGAAAGGCAAATAAAACAAAACCAAAAACAAACAAACAAAAACTGTATCAACTCTGACAGAGATTTGTTATCTAGATGGAATTTAAGAAAACCACTGGATCACAAGAAAACAAGTAACCTAATTAAAAATTATGATATTGAACTAAACAGAACTCTTAAAAGAATGCACATTTCTGAGAAATATGCAAAATTAATGTTTAATATGTTTAGCTATCAGTGAAAACTAATTAAAATAAATTGGAGATTACATCTTTCCCCAATTAGAATGGCTAAGATCAAACCAGCAATTGCTAGCATGGGTGTTGGGGAAAAGGAACACTTATTTACTGCTGATATGGGTGTAAGCTGGTACACTATAAATAGATCTACCACATGAACCAGCTATTTCTTTCCCTGGAGTATTTCCCAAAGACTCTATATCCTACGGCAGTGGTAACTGCTATTCATTGTTCACTCATGCTTTACTTGAAAGCATTGGTGCTTTCTTCATCTATGCTCACATTGGACTACTCATAGAAATTAGAAAATCAGTATGAGGTTATGAAGTCCTGTCAGGGAAATATATTAACTGTGCAGGTGGCATTCACAACACTGATAATCTGAAAATAGCCTTCACATCCATGATAAATGAAGAATTAACATATGGGACATATGGTATTCAAATGGAAAACTATTGGGCCTCCATGGTTCTTAACTACTTAAAAAACAAATCCTATACCCACTGCAAATTATAGGTAGATTTAATTACCATACAATATATGGAGTGGAATGAAATTGGCAGATTTATTCAACAAATTAAGAGGAATAAACAAACATCTTTCAGCATTCCAATACCTTTCCAGACAATAACTCATGAAGTCAAATGAGTATATTTTTATTAATTTTCACTGTACATTGTGTTTGCCTCTTCAAGAAAATAAAATTAATAAAGTGAAAACCTTCAAATATTATTATTCACATTTCCTCTGTTGTATGTTTTCATGTTTGAGAAATGAAGGACTCATTTAAACGGTTTCTGCCTTAGGAACTTGCAGTTCTGTATTATAAGTGTTGACACAAAGGCAATAATTAGGGATTGTCTATACCACTGCAAAGTTCTTGATTACATTTGCAATTTAAGTCAGTTTAGTAAAGATTTACATAAATGGAATATTACAATACCTATGGTTACTTTTTCAACAACACAATTGCTATGAAAATTATACAATATGAACAAGTGATTTGGTTTTCCTTTATTATGCTGATAAATATTTATGTTGTTAAAGTTTTTAATTATTGTTAAACCATGAAGCGTACCGAATATAGAAAGAATGGAGAGAAGAAGGCGAATGACCTAACTTGAGAGGAATTAAAAAAACAACAACAAAAAATATGGAAGTGTGTCATAAACTTTATCCATGTTGTTCAAGGTCCATGCCAACATAGAATTTGAGCTAAATTAGTTTTGTATTGAGAAACTTTAAATAAAAATATATTAAATGTCATAATACGTCCAAATTATCTTAGAGTGGAAAATGTATTAATAAGTCATCAACTCCAACATATTGGATGTTATAGGCTTTCCATGGCCTTGCTATTCCAAAATTTTAAAAAGGCAAGACTGATAGCAGTCAGCATGGTACACTGTGTTTGTACTTTCATGAGGCATACAGTTATGAAACACAAAACAATATAATTTCCAAATATTCAAGCATTTTTACATTTTCTCTGTCTTGTACTTGAAGTTCTGACAATGTTTTCTTCCTTGCTAGTTTTCAGTGATTGTATGATTAAGTGTTGGTACAATGCAATAATTAGGGATATTCTGCAATAATATAAAGATGTTGATTGCGTTTGTAATTTAAGTCAATTTGGCAAAGTTAAACAAAGGTTTGCTCACTGTATAAAAGAATAAACTAATCCAAGCGACAACATAAATTATAGAGGCAGCAGTATTGTTTTGCAGTATTATCACTGGCTTTCCTTAGTAAACTATCTTCAAATGAATACTATTAAATCTACTTGGTACTGTGCTGTAGTTGGGGTAAGGGAAAGCTCTTCATGTGCCACAATTTTGGCACACTATTATATTTACCTCTTAGAGTCACTACTCTTCAATAATCTCTACTCCATCCCTATGCTTTCAGATTCAGAACATATGCTTTAAACAAAAAGGTTTTTTTTTTTTTTTTTTTTTTTTTTTTTTTTGTTTGTTTGTTTAATGATTTTTAAATCTTTGCTCTGGTGATAGGCCACTCTTCAAAACAAAGCGACAATGTCAGCTATTGACTATTTACTTCTAAAGAGAATCTTGCTGCAGGCCCTGTTTATACAGCCTCTCACGGGTGACGTTTCCTGTGAGTGCACATCTTGCAATTGATGTATATTTTCTATGATCTGATATGTATGTCATGTGCCCTCAGAAGTGTTAAGAAGTGAGGCTTTATAAGGTATATTTGCTACTGGCTTTATGATCAATGAACTAGATAGCAAAAGAATTTTAAGGAAGCACTTGTTTTGGCTCATAGTCCCAGCATCATGGAAGGAAGTCCTGGCATCAGGAGGCTGAGGCTGGTGGTTCCACCATCCACAGTCAAGAGCAGAGGGAAATGAACGCCTGTGTTCAGTTTACTTCCCTTTCCTCCTTTGGTCCACTTCCTCACCATGGAACGGTAACCTCACATTTAGGATGAGTTTTCCAACCACAATTAGCTTATTCTAGATATATGCACACAGAGATACTCAGAGGCCTGTCACTTCAGTGATCCTAAGTCCTTTTATGTTGACAAGGACTTGATTATGTGAGTAGACTCTTCTAAACTGCCATTAGTACTCATGTAAAGGAGAACATAAAGAATTGTGTTGTCTCTCCCACCATGTAAAGACAACCTGGAAAGGTGGCATCTTTGAGGAATAGTAGTTACCATATGCCACATCTGCTGGTATCTAGCTCTAATAATAATAAGAAATAAATGTATATAAGTTACCTAGTTTATAGTATTTTATTATACCTACCTGAATTGGAAAGTTTAAATTTTAACCAGGTCATTGCTATGTATTCTATCATAAGTACACTCTTAAAAAGTAGAATGTATTGACTCAGGGTTTAGCACTCTGTAAGCAGTAAAGGGGAATGACACATGATAAAACTATAAGCTAGTCATGTAAATGGGAAAATAAAGAGAACACAGCTTAATAGACAGACAACAACATCTGGCTTGCTGAACTAGGAATGTCAGGTAGAGTTAGCAAGCCAAGGCCAGCAGCTAGTGATTTGGTGACAAGCAAAATAAACCAGCATCAGTAATTAATAAATTACAACAAAAGTCAGGGAGAAGCTTCAATTCCTGATTTACCCTTTAATTTACTGAGCTGACGTCACTATGAGGCAATGACCCCCAGAGCCATACTTTTAGGTAAACCTTGAGTGTTCATTGATTGTCCAGCACCATAGTCCTTGGTGAAACTCCTCTGGGCCCAGAGATGTCCTACTGCTCTCAGAGATCTACATTGTTCTACTAAAATGTTACAGCATAGAGCAACTCACAGGAAACTGAGGGGGAAAGTCGTGAGTAAGCCACAATTACTTTCTGTAACATTAAAGGCATGATTCACTGAAGAATTTTAAATTGTCTTTCATCAAATAATTTCTTCTCTTCAAATAAAAGGATAAGACCCAAAATAATGCCAGTGCTGGAAAGAATGTCTATGCCATCCCACAATATTTGAAATTACACAAATGTGAAACACAAAACAGAGAGAAAATAGACAAACATCATATATACACGATCAAAAGTATACATGCGCGCGCGCGCGCACACACACACACACACACACACACACGTGCGCGCGTGCGAGCGTGCCTGTGCAAGCTCGCACTCTGCAAAGACAAGAACATGAATTCAAAGTAATAATGATATCCAACTGTAGAATGATACTTTTTAATTACAAAAACTTTAGCATTAAAATGTAAAATATAACACTTTCCTAGTTTGATAGAAATAAAAGTGATAGCCATTTTAATTAGAGCATAAAATAGGATGGGTTCTAATATTCTTCATGTAAAAATTATAATTCATATATTCTCAATTGGCAGATAAATATTCATTGTTTGCAGAATTAAGATAATTTTTCTATTTTTTCAGGAGAAAATTAGTTTCTCCTACTTAGTCTCAGTGGGCATTGGCTCTGTTTTTAACGGGCACTGTGTCAGTAGCCAGCCTTTGCTAGCTAGATCCTTGCCTTGACAATTGTCCCAGTTAGGGGTCCTGATGCTCTCATGCTTCCTGCACATGTGACTTGGACTGAGCTGCTACACATGTGGAAGCAACTGTGCAGGGACTTCGAAGAGAATGAATGTTTTATGTTGGGCTACAGAGAGACTCGGCCACAGAAAGATCCTGTTACGGAATTACGATATATGGGAGGGTTAGGGTGTGAGGGAGGGCAGATGAGGGCATTGTGGCTGATCTAGGAATTATTTTTGCTCTTGAAAAGCTTATTTTCTTAGATGTGAGACAATAGCCATCTTTCAGCTGTTCTTAAATGTTCTATAGCATCTTCTTCCAATTGCCCTACTAGAATTATTGCATTGAACCGGGGTCTTCTGGAAGAACAGATGGTGAACTTATTCACTGAGCTATTTTTCTAGCTCCAAGATGCTTAGGTTTTTTTTTTTATTAATTTATTCCTGTTACATCTCAATGGCTATCCTATCCCCTGTGTCCTCCTATTCCTCCTTCCCTCCCATTTTCCCCTTACTCCCCTCCCGTATGACTGTGACTGAGGGAGACTTCATCCCCCATTCCCAAAGAGACCCACATATGGCTGTACACTCAGTGGTCTGTTGTTCTTACTGTGGAGAGTGGTTTTGCTCACTGCAAGTAGAGAAGGCAATGATAGGTCCAGGAAATGATCCAGTGATGTTATTGGGCTTATTTGTAAGAGCATAAGTGGGAGATTGTTTCAGAAGTAGAATGGCTTGACGAGCCCCATCACTCAAAAGTTCATCATAGCATAGCTCTGGATCAAGAAAACTGCATCACTGGAGTTCTCTGAGTGGTGGGAAGGCAGATACACCATTGGCCAGATGGTCTCCATTTGCCAGAAACTATTGTCTGCTCGCATAAACTTGTGAATTGCAGATGTTCCATGGGACTGTGAAGGTTCCTATCTCTATGAGACTCATGAGCCTTTCCTCATGTTAGTGAGGAGGCTTGCGTTTGAAAGACACAGCCATGCAGCTATGTAAGAAGTAAGCCAATGATCTTGTAAGGAATCCATTCCCCTAAGCTTTTAGTCTTTGTTTTATGTACACATGAAGAAATTTATTCAAGTTTATAACATCTCAGGTCTCCCCAAATACTCAATATGTATTGGAATCTCTCAGAATTCTTTGCCATAATAATTATTATTTCAGCTAGGGCTATATAGAAAGTTTATTCCAGAATGATTATGAGAGTCTGATTCCTAGGAACTTGTTTTTTTCTAATCAGTTTGATCCATATTTTAATCTGAAACAAAAATCTGTGGATTCTTAGTCCTTTTTTCCCCGTAAAGTCACCAAATCCTGTCATCATCCTGCCTCTTCTCAAACAGATTATGCCGCTTCTCTTGAGAAAACCATTGGTTTTGGAATTACACATACACCAGTAAAGCTACAGTAGTGTTTAGATAGAGACGGATGTGGGAGCTACTCTGTGTAGGAAGTAAATACATTTCACTCTTGTCCTTTTTTGTTTGTTTGTTTTTGTTTTCTTAAAATTTTTATTAATTCATTCATATTACATCTTGATTGTTAGCCCATCCCTTGTATCCTCCCATTCATCCCTCCCTCCTGCTTTCACCTTATTCCCCTCCCCTATCACTGTGACTGAGGGAGACCTCTTCCCCCTGTATATGCTGATAGGGTATCAAGTCTCTTCTTGGTAGCCTGCTATCCTTCCTCTGATTGCCATCAGGCCTCCCCATCCAGGGGACGTGGTCTAATATGGGGCACCAGAGTCAGTCCCCACTCTCCACTCAACTGTGAAGAATGTCCTGTCCATTGGCTAGATCTGAGTAGGGGTTCAAAGTTCACTGCATGTATTGTCTTTGGTGTGCCTTAATTTGAGCAGAACCCCTGGGCCCAGATCTGCCCATCATAATGTTCTTCTTGTAGGTTTCTAGGTCTTTCTGGATCCTTCTATTTCCCCATTCTCCCATACTTCTCTCCCATATAAACAAACTGAAAGAAAGAAAACTACATGATCATCTCCTTAGATACTGAAAAAGCATTTGACAAAATCCAGCACCTTTTCATGTTTAAAGTTTTGGAGAGATCCGGAAGACAAGGCACATACCTAAACATAATAAAGGCTATATACAGCAAGCCAATGGCCAACATCAAATTAAATGGAGTAATACTCAAGGAAATTCCTCTAAAATCGGGAACCAGACAAGGCTGCTCACTTTCTCCATATCTCTTCAATATAGCTCTTGAAGTTCAAGCCAGAGGAATAATACAACAAAAGTATATCAAAGGGATCCAAATGGGAAAGGAGGAAGTCAAATTATCCTTATTTGCAGATGACATGATAGTGTACATAAGTGACCCTCAAAATTCCACCAGAGAACTCCTACAGGTGATGAACACCTTCAGTAAATTAGCTGGATAGAAAATTAACTCAAAAAATTGAGTAATATTCCTTTATACAAATGACAAGCATGCAGAGGAAGAAACTAAGAAAACTACACCTTCACGATAGCCACAAGCAATATAAAATTTTCTAGGAGTAACTCTAACCAAGCAAGTGAAGGACTTGTTTGAAAAAAACTTTAAATCTCTGAAGAAAGAGATTGAACATGACATCAGAAGATGGAAAGATCTCCCTTGTTCATGAATTGGGAGACATAATAAAAATGGCCATCTTACCAAAAGCAATTTACAGATTCAATGCAATCCCTATCAAAATACCTACACAATTTAAAAAAAGACATTGAAAGATCAATTCTCAACTTCATATGTAATAACACAAAACCCAGAATAGCTAAAATAATCTTATATAAGAAAAGATCCTCAGGAGGAATCTCCATACCTGATCTCAAGCTGTACTATAGAGCAATAGTAATTAAAACAGCATTGTACTGGCACATCAATAGGCTGGTTATCAATGGAACTTAATCAAAGACCCAGAAATGAATCCACACACATATAGTCACTTGATTTTTGACAAAGAAGCCAAATCTATTCAATGGAAAAAGGATAGCATATTCAACAAATGGTGCTGGTCTAACTGAATGCCTACATGTAGAAAAATGCAATTAGACCCATATTTGTCACCATGCATAAAACTCAAGTCAAAGTGGATTAAAGACCTCAACATAAAACCAGAGACACTAAATTGGTTAGAAGAAAAAGTGGGGAAGAGCCTGGAACACATTGGCACAGGAGACAACTTCCTGAACAGAACACCAACAGCCCAGGCCTTAAGGTCAACAACTAATAAATGGGACCTCATGCGGCTGAGAAGCTTCTGTAAGGCAGGAGACACTGTCAAGAGAACAAAGTGACAACCTACAGACTGGGAAAAGATCTTTACCAACCCTATATTTGTCCTTTTTTTTAATGTTAAAATTTAAGATAAAAATTTAAAATTAAATGTGGCTAAGCACTGACTTTTTGGACTGGTGACCATTGATGTGTCGCTTTATACACATGAGACAAATGCTGTACTTCTGTAGTAGATCCCCAGCCCAAAGAAGAAAATAATTTAATAATGAAATTTGAGATGTTCTCATCTTAAATAAAAGTGAAAAATCTCCTCACAGTAGATGTGTCCCTTCAAGAAGAATTAAAATGAATTTGAGTCATAAGAGTAAATTAAGGCAATTCCATGTTTGGCCTTAACTTCGCTCTGACATAGTATAAAGTCAGAGAAAAAGCAGATAGAGGGATATGTGTCTGATAATTGAAGGAAAAGTGGAAGCAGATCACAGGAATGTCAGTTCTTAGATAAATAATGTAAAAAGTGAACTAACTAAAAATATTCAATTTGTCCAATGATCAAAACTTGTCTAGAATGAATAAAAGAAGGAAGCTTTTCAAAAATTCAGCCGAGTGGGTTACTGGGTTCACTTGATTCTTTAAAATGTACCCACACTTTGTAGAAGTGAAAGAACATTGCAACACTAATTATTTTACAGGTAAAATTTATGTGAAATTATTTTGTTGATGAAGTTCCAAGTTATGTTAATCTAATTAGTATAGCATGGAAGTAAAACTTCTCTAGGGGAGAAGTTTACCCATTCTCCAAACGTTAGTTCTGGCTGATTATTGATAATTATAGTAAAAAAAGTTGACTTTTATTTGTTCAGCAAGGTAGGATGAATTTAAAATTCGCAAAAAAAATTCAAATATGGTATGAAGGGTGAGATTGGGACAAGGGAAACTTAAAGAAGACAGCTCTAATCATCAGGAGTTTGAGGGGGGCAGTATGTGTGAATTAATTATTTTTTAACCTCATGACATGTCCACTCCATGTACTATCCTTTTCCAGACTTACTGTAGGAAATTTTGAAACACTGTATTGAATTTTTTGACTGAATATTAAGGCTATACACCCTTTCCTCCATTTGACATCAAGACTCTGGACCTCTGAGGTTAATCACATGCTGCTCGTTTTCTGCAACTGAAATGGACAAGAAAGAATTAGAGGTAGAGAGAGTGTGCTAAAGATAATTTTACTTACTTAGTTTAAGCTACTCGCCTACCACAAATCAGACCTGGAATGGTATTAAGTGACTGAAACTGCTAATGGCTGCCATATAATCCTCGTGTGTACAGAATCATATTGACTACTATGCCAGCTCTACCAGCAGCTTGACATGCAAAACTCATCCTTTATGATGAGTTAATAGTGTTAATAAATATAAGATATATGTGTGGGTATCTATATGTGTCATTGCATGTGCTGCGGGGTAGGGGTCGTTATTGGATAACTGTGTATATGTGTGGGCATCTATGTGTGTCATTGCACGTGCTATGGTAGGGCGTGGTTATTGGATAACTCCTTGTGTATAGGTGTGGGTATATATGTGTGTCATTGCACGTGCTACGGTGGGGGGTGATTAGTGGATAACTTTTTGATATGAGCACTCACCTCACATCATGTGTATTTCAGAGATGGAATTCAGATCATCTGGCTTTGCTTCAGGAGCCTTATCTTGTGAAGCCATCTCATGGGCCCGAAATGTGTGTTTAAAACCACATAATATACTGTTAATTAGTATAGACCAGAATGTAAACTAAACAACTTAATGACGTAAGAGCATATTTGGAAAAGTTGAAGTTGAAACATCTATTTTTGGCATATTGATATGAAACAGACTCACATATCTGTCTATCTGAAGTGAGAAAAAATCCCGTACGTGTGATTTTTCTCCTCGCAATGCTTGGTTGTTCACCAAGGAAGATGAACAAGTTAAGATATTTGTAATAGGCTTTCAGTTGTATTTTTCAGCTAGAGCATTCTTTCTACAAATATAAATTTAATGATGTTATTATTGGTTTCTGAAATGTGATACCGAATGAGCAGGCATTTCTGCTTTAAAATTAGTAGATTGCATTTTGAACCCTTTTTAGGCACTATCAATCAGTGTGCAAAATGTATAAGTGAACAAAGGAATGTTAACGTTGCCGTGTACAATGTGGTGACTGTTATTTAAAACAATTTTCTTTCTATCCCTTATACAAGGTACTAATCGAACCACAAGTGCTGCAACCAACTATGAGAGGAAAATTATCCTTAACATATATAATAAGATAAATGTCAATATTTGATTCACTATTATTATTTAATTAGGCTTATCATTCTACAATATCTACTCATCACGGGGTCCTTGAGTTTTCTTCATTGTTTTTGCTTCTTTATTTCTTATTACTTCACAGATTTTACCACGTGTTTGTTAACCATTCTTCCCCAAGCATCCCAAGCTGTCCAGAGAGCAGAACAAAGTCAGCAGCAGGAACATCCCTAGGACTGGGAAGCCATAGATAAGGGTGTGGGTTTTGGATTCAGGTGCCTACATCCCACATGCTGGCAAGTATTCTCAGTTAAACTGCAACTCTCTTTTCTTGTTGCTAGAGAAGCAAACGTTCCTATTCAGAAGGTTACTGCAAGCTTTGTGAAAAGCAATATTTAGAAAGTGCCAGTTTCTCTGTTTTAAAATAATAATCATGAAAAAAAAATAATTGTTGCTATTAACATGATTTTGTGTCATTTGATGTGAATGTGGGTGTTTTGCGGGACATCTCTTCACAATTGTGACTATAACACAGAACAATACTGCCTGATTCTCAAAATTAAAATTATTAACATTAATTATGTATAGTAATAATGTTGAGAGAGTAAACTAAATTAGTTGATAACAGCAAAAATGTAGATTTAACCTTTCAAAATTTATCTTATTTACTATACATGTCATAAAGATGTGTAAGCCTCTTAAATAGCCTCCCCAGTTAAGGCCAGGTCAATAGTATGAGTGATAAACATAAGAATCACAATGATTGGGAAAATGAAAGGATTTAACATTATAAGAAAATTGAATGACATTAGTGAAAGACCCCTGAAGTTTGTGATAATTTGTAACAGCAAAGATGTCAGTTTTCCTCATATTTGTGGAGAATTATTAAGAAAATAATATCATTTATTATAAATGGATTATTAATTGACTGTGTACACATAATTGAATTTCCTAAAAACCTTCCAGTTTTGTATGTAGAAATGCACTCAAAATATTTATACATTCATACACATGTGCTTCTATACAAGTTTATATATAGATATATAGATTAGTTTACACCTTGTTGCTTGTGGATACCAACTCCAGTCTTTGTGTTTCTGTGTACCCTGACTTTTTTAAAGCATGGAAAATGGCACTATGCACACATTCGTGTTTGCAAACTACCAGAATCTAAAAATTTCAGTGACGTGAGAGTTTTAAATTGAGCTTTTAGTTTGTGAAACTTACTGAAAGCTCCACTGAACTTTCAATTAGAAAGAAAAATATATGTTGGCGTCCTCTCATATTTTTCATCAAGTCAGTTGTGTGTTTTCACTCTTAAGTACCTTTTTTCTCTAGAATTTAGTACCTGAATACTGTTTTGCTTTGCATAATTTGTACCCCTCTTTCTCCACCTCCATAACTCCATAACTCACCAACCTCCTACTCCAATTATTGACCTGTATTACTAAATTTCATAATAAAATCTTTTTTATTTCTTTTTTTCAGTTTTTCTTAATTAAACATTTTTATTTTTTGCATATACATTTATATTATACACGTATATACAATAAACTGCCTATTGCAAGAAGAACTATGACACAATCAGGAATTATATATATGTGACATTCTTATTTTTTTGGCTATTTGTTAGACAGCCTTGAAGAAAACATCTTAAAAACATGAAAGAATTTCAAGATTCATCTTAAAACAAGCAGAGATCAACAATAAAACAGTCATAATAAGTAAGGATATTAAAGTGGGGGTGGGTGGAATCTTCTTACTAAACAACCTCCAAAATAGCAAAAACAAAAACCACTGAGGCTTTGATGAACTCACAGAGGAATTGTACCAGATGGTCAAAGATAATCCACAACTGAAAATTACTGAATTGTTCCAAGAAGTAGAAACAAACAAACAAACAAACAAACAAAACATTTCCAAAATTATTCTACAAAAGGTCATTGTTCTAATGTCAAAACTAGACAAAGATATAGCAAAAAAGAAAACTATGGTCCAGTATCCCTGACTGACATTGATGCAAAACTTGTCAATGAAATGTTAGGAAACTGAATACGTATTTAAAGCTTATCCACCAAGATTAAGTCAGATTTACACCAAAGTGCATGGTGGTTCAACTTCATTCATATAAATGAATTTCAAGGCAAAAATCACACAATAATTTCAATAGATGGAGATGATAAAAAATGCCTTTGATAAAATGCAACATAGCATCATAATAATTTTCCTAGAAAAATAGGAACTGTAGGGAACATACCACAACATTTTAAGAAACTGTGTATGAGAAAACTTCAGTCAACATCACCCTAGATGGAGAAAAGCTTGAAGCAATGTCACTGAAAGTAGGAACTGGGCAGGGACTTTCACTATCCCCACTCTTTTTCAATATTATGTTAAAAGTACTAGATGGAGCAGTAAAACCTGCGAAAGAAATCGAAGGTATACAAATAGGAAAAGAAATAAAACTATCAATATTTTCAGATGGTAATATTAGAAGCCCCAAAAAATCCCACCAGAACTTCTAGAAATTATCAGTAATTTTAGCAACCAGGATACAGAATCAATGTAAAACAATCAATAGCCTTCTATTCACCAATTCAAAGAACATGGTTCAAGTGTCGATGTACATTATTGAAGAAGGAAAACATTTACATGTTGAATAAAACATTCTCTAGCGACTCATACATATTACTTAAAATAAAATTGATATTCGCTTCCACTAATTCCCTAAGAAAAAGACTAGATTGCCACTAATTACATTGTGGTTATTTTTATACTTCTTAAAAATTATTGTCAGTTTTATAGAGTAAAATACATGTAATTAAGTTTTCATGACAATATATCATAACAGCATTTTCAAGATGTTATCACCTGATGGCATAGGTTGTTGTCATAAAAATACATATGTTTTGGCACATTCTTACTATGTAAAACAGAGAATTCTAAATAGGAAATATGTTTAAATTTAATATAAGGATGAGAATATACCATGAACATATGGATTGTTAAGGAAACCAAAATAAAATTAAACAATTTAATTGATATTAAATTTATTTTCCATATTTGCTTAATTGTTTTGTCATGAATTTATTATTAATCAGGGACAATCCATCATATATTCATGTACAATAATTCATTATATTTAAATTAATATCAGCTACAATATAAAATCAGGGCCTGAAAATGGCAGCGTTAGATCTTTATTTATGCAGTTTAGTAAGAAATTATGAATATTAAGGAAGTCAGAGAAATTAAGGCTGCTTCTTAGAGTGTAAGTTTCATTCAAATGACTACCATTTGCCAACGTATTTAAAACCTGTTTCAGTTTCCACATGTCTTTTCAACTAGAGAGATAAAGTTTGTTAAATATACTTTTTATTTATTCTTTGAGGTTTTTATACATATATACAATGTCTTTTGATCAAATGCATTCCTACAGGCTCGCCACCAGCTTCTTCCATAACCATCGTACCATGTCTCTCCCTCGGCTTCATATATCTTTTATTATTTTTTTTTTAGTTTTGAGATTATTTTCTCATTACAACATTTCCTCTCTTCATTTTCCTCCCTCTAAACCTTCATACATACCCCTCTTTGCTCCATTTCAAACTCATGATCTATAATTTCGTTAAATTTTACATGCATATATGTGTATATACATATCCAAATACATGCACACATATATTCCTAAGTATAGCCTTCACTGTCTATATGTTACTTGTATGTATATGTCTTCAGTGCAGACAGACCATTTGGTGTTGGATAACCAGCCAGTGTGCTGATTCCTTGAGAAGAATGCTCTTGGCACTTCCTAGCTGCCTCAGGTTCTTTGTGTAGGGTTGAGGCCTTATGATCTCTACTCCACCCACTTTGGCACGTGTGTTGCTGTCCTTGCTCAGCTTATGTTTAGGTAGTCTTGATCAAAATGCAAAATTGTGTAGCCCAGTCCCAAAGGAAACATCTACAAAACAACTCTGAGACCTATGCCTTAGGTAACGTTACAAAGACGGAGGTGGAAAGATTGTTTGTCAGAGAACGTACTGTACGGTTGTGTTTCCTAGTAATGTTAAAAAGCTGCACCCACAGACTCCTATGGTCTTTTTAACCCACCTATCCCACCCTCTGTCATGTAAGGCTCTGCTCCAGTCTCAAAGCTAATGATTTGAACAGTTATTTTCCTTAAGGTCCATGCTAATATTTTTTATAAATCTTAACATTATTATTACATTGTTTTGTTTTTATGTAGATTCCACGTCTGCACCACTGAGTTAGATTTACTTCGGAATTTTTAAGTACATCTGTTTAACAACCCACGGTAGTTGTTTATTCATTATTTCTCAATCACAATTAAGTCTATTACAAGTGAAATAATGATATTACTAAATATTTACTTATCTTTGAAGAAAATATAACTATTTTTACAAACAAAGCAGTTTCCAGATGGTGTTACACATGGATGTCCAGATGAAGAAAGTAAAACGTTTATGTTTTATGAATATTTGCAAGATGTAGCAGTAACTATAAAGTTTAGTAATTTGAGTGCCAATTGTTGAGCTAATTTTCATGGAGCAGATTTTCACGGGAGCATGAAAGAGCGTTGGTTCATCTCCAATATGAAATAATGTAAAATTTACAGCTATATGTTATTTCAACATATAAAATAACATGCTACTCCGTGCTTACATATAACATGTATGTAACTCAGTTTTTATATATACTATAAATATTATTACATCTGTAGTTTTCAGTCAATATTTTACAGACCTCAGTAGTTATGAGTAAAGATAATAAATATGATTATAGTTTGCTTTTTAATTTTTCTCTAGCAATATAACTACATAGGCTTTTTTAAAGCAAAAAAGCAAAACAAAACAAAAACAACAACAGACTCCAACTACCAATTTATCTTAATTTTTGTAACACTAGAAGTATCTTCTAATTAAATTTATGTTAAATATGTGTGAGATGAATTAAAGATCTTTGATTGAGGAAATGGAATATGTTTAAGGGCATTCTGATTGCCAACATTTTCAATGCAATAGATTTATTAGAAACTATAATTAAATGGAAATGACTTATTATGAAACAAACAAATAAAAATAAACCATTTGATTTTATATGCCTTTCCAAAGATGAGTTATGACATATTGATTTACCTTCAGAATTTTAGACACACCAAGATAGGAAAGATGTTTTCTTCAAGGCTGCCAAAGGCAAATGGCCAAAACACTTAGAATGTAATATTCATATAATTCCTGGTTGTGGTTCTTCTTGCCACATGTAGTTTATTGTATATCTGTGTAATAATATAAATGCATATGTCAAAAAGAAAAATAATAAAAAATTTAATAAGGAAAGTAAATATGACCAAGACATATTGTACAAAATTCTCACCAGTAACTAATACAAAAAGTCGTTTATTGAAAAAAAAATAATAAAAATGTTGCCTCTAAGATTTTTTTAATGAGAACAGATTTCTTATATGTTTGCATATACATTTGTATTTTGTAACTTCAGTTATGAAACAATTTGTTTTATTGAAATCTCCATTAAATGTCCTATTTCTAGTTGTCCAACAGTGGTGTGTGTATCATGTCATGATCTTGAATGTCCTGTTAGGAAAACAGCTGAGAGTGTCAGGTTTATTGAATTGAAGTTACAGGAGCACCTCTGGTTGTGTTGAACAATAATTATTGAATCCATAAAGACATACTATTTAGAGGCTAAGAGCCTGTGACATTTATTTTCTGAGAAAATTTATGGAAAAATCATTTAATTGATTAGTTTATAATGATGCAGAATGTTAATACTAAATGGATACATAGAAAAAACAATCCAGTAAAACAAGAGAGGACTCTAATTAAAGAGACTCATTAAGAGTCTCATTAAGAGTTTGGAATAATTGGCAAAGGAAATATCATGCTACTATCAGTGGGTTTTATTTGCTTTATGTTAAGTTAGAGACTTGCAGGAAAGGGTGAGCTTACTAGAAAGGGCATTATGTGCAGTGCTCTGTAGTGGCTCTATCTCGCCGGGTTCGCAGCGTATATGTGCAGAGCATTGCCTAGCAGTCCCATTTTTTTATTTCCAAACATTACTGCTGAACAAGTAATTACCTATCAAAAACTTTTACATGTAAGTAGTTATAAGAAAATAAACTAAAAAGAACAGTATAGAAAAGAAACATTTATTCTTTTGCGAAATTTGAAGTGGAAATGCATCAGAATCGGTATTCTGATGGGTGAGAACTTGGCTGGGTGAAGTCCCTACCTAACATGAGCAAGAGGAAGCCCTTGGGTAAATGACAAGCAAAAATGAGAACGAAGGTGAGAGTGATTGTGTGTGTGTGTGTGTGTGTGTGTGTGTGTGTGTGTGTGTGTGTGTGTGTGTGTGTGTGTGTAAGACAGAGAGAGAGAACAGACCCACTGCCATTTAATATTAATTTAGTGACACCTAAATTTTAATGAACAAAACATACAATACTTAGAATATATTATTAAATTCAGATATAGACATATATGGCTTTGTCAAATATGTCTAATCACTGGCTTCATCTTCTATTATTACTTTGTTGTTACTGAGATTATGATTAGTATATACTTTACAGTAGACTATAGTAATTAATATTCTATTTTATTATTGGTATTAGGATCACAATATTTTAGCCTTGTTTACCACTCTGTTTTCTTTTGTGCCATTTTTTTTGTCAAGTAATTCAAGTATTTTTTTTTTTCTGTACATCTGGCAACACCACAAGAAGTTTTGACTTCTATTTTAACAAGACATTATTTTGCATTTTTTTTAATGTCTATTTATTTTTTCCCTCTTTGCATCTACAATTAGTTTCCTTTATATTGATAAAGTTAATGTAATGTTTTCATCACTGCTGTTTGGCACCAGTTTCTTCCCTTCTCTCACTGCATCATCTTCCTGTTGCTTGCTTCTCTTCGGCAAGAACATTTTTCTCTGACAATAACATTCTGTATGATTCTCTAATTTTATTTTAGCACTTTAACGATTATATTTTACATTTTGTAATTTCTACTAGAAAGTCAGTTTTTGTATTTACTCTTTAGAAAAATGCATTTAATTTGATAAAATAAGTTATATTTAATAATGTTTGATGTTAGAGTTTAACAATTTTAATCTACAATTATTTTAGTACTTATTTTTTTGAATTTACTGTAACTGAAATATGCAATTTTCCTTTGCTATTTGAGCTGAATATTTTTCTGGTCAATTGATAAGTTTTATGTTAAACATTTCACAAAGTGGAGCTTCTTTTCTTCATTTTCATTTCTACAAAGGCACACTGGCCAGGCCTTTCTATCTATTAAAATTTTGTATCACAATTTCCTTTGTACTTTAGTATAAAGGCTTCTCCTGATTTCTTCTAATTTCTTAATAGTCTCATCAATGCTTAGCCAGTTTTCTCATTTACTACCTATATATCAAAGTTATTCCTTGTATATTTTATTCTGAAAATATCAATTTGGATTCACTTTTACATATTGAAGTTTTATGGTTAAATTCTGTATATTTTACTACTTGACCAGAGCATGTATGATTACCATAAACTAACTGAGTCTGACAGACCTGATAGCAGTATCTCTTAGTGTTTGTTTCTCTTTTTCTAGCTACTGTTTAGATTTGGTCATGTATTTCTATATTACTTGTGTGACATATTATTTATTTTTCTAAATTTTAAATATCCTATAAAATTATTCAGCTATGAAATGATGTGTTTCTTTACAGAAATAGTTAAGATCAGTTCTCTGCTGCATTTTATGCATCAGTCCAGCCAGAGCTGAGTGCAATATCTTTTTTTATTTTATTAATTTATTCAGCTTACATCTTAATTGTTACCCCATCACTTGTATCCTCCCATTCCTCCCTCCCTCCAGCTTTCACCTTATTCCCCTCCCTTAGGTGTATGACCGAGGGAGACCTCCTCCCCCACTATATGGTCATAGGCTACAAAGTCTCATCTTGGTAGCCTGCTGATTTTTTCTCTGAGCGCTGCCGGGCCTCTCTGCCAAGGGGAGGTGGTCAGATATGGAGCACCAGAGCCCATGCAATGAATTTACGAGCTCTGTCTTTCCTGGTCTGGCCTTTGGCAATGACTGAGAAAGCTTCCAAACAGAACACTGGGTTCAACTCCCAAATTTTCCCATCAAGGATTTTGGCTACTCAAGTACTAACGTTTTTTGGCTCATAGTAGTAATCTAGCCTTTGACTTTTCAACTCAGAACTCCTTTTTCATTGTCCTCTATACCCAGCAGAATGGCTTGAAAACATTTTTAAAATTTTTTTTCTATTTCTTTTTTTATAGATACATTTATATTATTACACATATATATAATAAACTATATACAGCTAGAAGAACCATGGAACATCTAGACCGGAAAACATCTTAACCCCTAAACAACTAAGTTTAATTGTAAAATTAAATTATCTGGTCTTCAAGCCCATGAGAGACTTGAAAAAGAATAAAATTAATTACCTGAGTACACAGGGAATGCAGGTTAGTGCTTCCAAAACGAGAAAATGACAGAGACAGTTTGCTGCCTCATCAGTCACCCAAAACTCTCTATAACGTTGGAGCGTCATCTTCAGCCTTCTCTCCTGGTATATCTGACATACTATTTGTGAGACAGGAACTACTGAGTACTTTCTTAACCTTCTTGGCAGAGTTTGACCTTTGACACACTCTTAAGGAGATAATACAAGGGAACTGAGGCTCAACTTAACATGCTTTGATTCTTTCCTTTATGAGCAAAATTTATGTCTGAGATATTCAAATAATGCTTTGGGTATTTTCCTTTGTGTTTTATTGATAAATTATTATCCTATCCAAAATGGTTGGTTGGATATAATCTAGGTATTGTGTACAGAAAGCTGTTGGATTATTTGTTTTTTAACAATGTTTCACAAAGTTCATCAATTCTCCATTTTTCTTATGAAAAACAAGTACCTGTATCATGATAACCTCTGTCTACATATAACTCTTGAATGTGGACTGTAAATGCATGTAGCTTTTAAATGGTAATTACTTTTTTCTTAAACATACATATTCATATATAGTTTCATTCTTTTTAGAGAATGTGGTATGCAATTTAATAGACAAAGAGTAAATGAATTTCATAAAAAGAGAAAACTAAACATTACCTACTATCATTTGTAATCTTCACTTTTATTTAAGGCTTTGAAAATAATATATACTATTTGTTTTTGAGGTACAAATTGAGTCTATTTTCATTTATAATCCATTTTTAATTGATATAATTCCTAAGTAGAATCTAGTAGAGAGTTTTCTACTCTATTTTTTCTGTCATTATGAAAACCATCTTTTATTTTGGAACTGAGGTTAAGGCTGAGAATGTAATGCTAATCTTTAGTATGGCTTCTCTCCGCATGACTACCAAGGTGCTAGGAAGGAAGAAAAGAGAATCAACAAAGCAGGTCAATGGCATTAGATATGAAAGGAAAATCCTCTTTTCTAGACTCCCTAGAAAATCAGACACCATGTCAGGCTTAACTTGATACCTGATAAAGGAGAAAGTTATTGAAGTGAGCTTTCCACATAATATGATTTTCTCATCTTTTGATTTCAGTTTTTCTCCTCAAATAAAATAGAAGAGAATTTCAGCTAAATAAGAATTCCTGACTTATTTGAGAAAATATGAGTTGAAGTTAATAAATATTAGTTGAGATGGTAGACAGGCAGCAAAGCCAATGATCAACATCTGACTTTAGAATTGTGCTTCATAAATTAAAGTCCTGGGTTTACTATCTTTAGTAAATATGTTCAAACTTTTCTTCTTAGCATAACATGTCTCTTAAAGGCAGTTATAAGAACAGCATCTCACATAAAATTTTTATTATGTCAACAGTACAAATGAAGTTCCGAATGAACATCATATCTACTACTGAATAATCTGTTAACAAATTTTGTATAGCATCTTCACAATCCACCCAATGTTTACAACTATGAGTGACAAGAAAATATAATAAGATAAATTCTATATCTGGAAAAAATTAAGGATAAAGCCTAAAGTTTTAAGTGTTTTTCACCTCAGCATGTTAGATTTATTTTAAAATTCTACTCTATCTTTTGAAACTAAGTCAATAGAAGTGACACTTGATTGCGATTAAGGAAGTAGTCTATCAAAACTTTGTTTTCTCATTGCTAATGCAGTCATCATAATTAACTTGTCAGATGTCACTAAAGACAGTGACAAGGTAGTAATAAAGCTTGGCAAATTTAAAACTAATTCAATTCATCTTCTAGCAAGCCTATGAATTCAGAAGTATTTAGCAAATTATGAGCAACTTTGTAACGCAAATGCAACCTAGTATTTAAAATTTCAAAATCAATGTACCTTGCTTTGAAAGGTATGAAGTCATTCATGTAGATATTAACTCTACATTTTACATCCAGTGATAGACACAATAAATATAAGTTGTTCATTAAATGCTTAACTGTAAAACTCTAGAGTAAACAGATTTTAGACTGCTGAATGTGGAGTAGAGGGGAAAATGGAGACATGTTGATAAAAAGTTCCATATCATGTGTATTTTTCATTAGGTTGACTAAGGTCAAAAAAGACATCTCTTTCAGTTTGTTCTAATAAAGAAAACCAAGAAGGAAGATATAAAGAAATGTATGTAAAGGAAGTTTGATAGATTGTAGAGGAATTTTAAAATATATTTTAGTAATTTGTTCATATTATATTTCAATTGTTATCCCATCCCTTGTGTCCTCCTATTCTTCCCTCCCTCCCATTTTCCCCTTACTCCCCTCCCCTATGACTGTTCCTGAGGGGGATTTCCTCCCCCTGTATATGCTCATAGGTTATCAAGTCTCTTCTTGGTAGCCTGCTATCCTTCCTCTGAGTGCCACCAGGTCTCCCCCTCCAGGGGACGTGGTCAAATATGAGGCACCAGAGTTCGTGTGAAAGTCAGACCCCACTCTCCACTCAACTGTGGAGAATGTCCTGTCCATTGGCTAGATCTGGGTAGGGGTTTGAAGTTTACTGCAATGTATTGTCCTTGGCTGGTGCCATAGTTTGAGCAGGAACCCTGGGCCCAGATCTACTCATCATAATGTTCTTCTTATAGGTTTCTAGGACCTTCTGGATCCTTCTATTTCTGCATTCTCCCATTCTTCTCTCATCTAGAGCCCCAATAAGATGTCCTCCCCTCTGTCCCACTTTCCTGGTAACAGCAACATGGCTACTCTGGCAAAGGATCATACCCACAGACCTCGGTCTTTGTGATTAGGCTGGAATGCAGACATGACACACCTTCAGTCCCTCAGGCCTGGATTTAGGACACACTTTTAATCCCAAACAGTGATTTCTAATTGAGGAGGCAGACAAAGTGTCTAATCAGAGAAGGATGTGACAGAAAGAGTCAGAGATAGAATATACCAAACTCACATGAGAACAGACAGGATGGAGAGGTTATTTTAAGATAAGAGTAGGGAGAGAGTCGGTTCCTGCAGTCATAGCAATTCAGTTCATAGAGTTCAGAAGCAGATTTTCCTCAGCAGAGCAACTCAGTGAGAAGCCAAAAGTAGCCAGTTTGAATCAGTCAGCTCGGAGAAGTGTTTAACCCAAAACAGCTGAGTTGAACCAACCAGCCACAGGTCAGAGCAATCTAGAAAGAGTGAGAATATTCAGCAGTAAATCTCTGAGGGTGAAAGCCTTCTGGGCCTAGATAAGATTGTATGGAGGTTTGAAGCTTCCAGGACTAGGCCTAGGCTTGTAGATGGGGTCAGTAAGCCTATGAAAAGTGTGGCGAGCCATGCTAAATTCAGCCATGTTAGAAATCCTGTGCTTATAGGGTCTGAAGTCTCTTCTTGGTACCCTATAAGCACAGGATTGAGCATATACAGGGGGAGGAGGTCCCCCTCAGTCACAGTCATAGGGGAGGGGAGTAAGAGGAAAATGGGAGGGAGGGAGGAATGGGAGGATACAAGGGATGGGATAACCATTCAGATGTAATATGAATAAAGTAATAAAATATATTTTAAAAAAAGAAATCCTGTGATTAGGCTGCATGCTGTGACCTTTGAGTTGTTGACCCTTGCTGAAGGAGGTCTTGTGTTTTAACCAACCTTTGATTGTTTACCTTTGAAAGAAATAGGGAAGTTCTTACAGGGAACTACCCAGAGGATTAAGGAAGTTCTTACAGGGAGCTATTCAGGGGATTGTATTCTTGCCTGGGGGCTAGTGGAAGTAAGATTACAATAGTGTTGACTTTGCTATATAAAGTCTACTCACCTGCGTTAATAGAGTCTTGATCAGAAATTTCCAGACTTGACTCAATTTTCTCATGCCTCTCTTTCCACTTTCAATCTGCACCCCCTCTTTCAGGTGAAGCCTGGTTCAATTTTTCCCACAGGCAAGGACATACTGGTGAATAAAAGTTACTTTTACATTGCACACAGATGCATGCAGATTCAAACACATACAGCAATCATTTTTAAAAAGAACTATTACTACTAGATTAATAAAGCATAAACAGAGCTACTGAGAATTATTTTTGTAAAAAGCAAGTACTAATTTATTTTCATTATGTTGGTGTTTCTTGGCACATCTCTTTCATTCAAATGAACTTGGTGTACCAGACAAATAGCCACCTCCTCCACACATCCCTCAGAGTGAGAGAGATTGGAAGCTAAAGCACAGTTTGGACTTGCTGTATATAGTCTTCCTGTTTTCTTTTTGTTTATTCCCTGATTTCTTTGTTTTAGAAATGAGCATCTACTGAATTAAATTTTCTTTGTAGGGTCAACTTTATAGAAAGTGATTTTGTAGCTTTTAAAAGTTCAAGTTCCTTTTAGTTTCACAGTTTATACTCTTGCTAATTTTATCTTTGAGATGTGTAGTTACATTTTCCCTTTTCCTTTCCTCCCACCAAGCCTTCTCATATAGCCTTCCCAACTATCTTCAAATTAATGACTTTCTCACTAATTGTTATTCCTAAATATAACTGTTTTAGTCTATATAATGCTACTTGTATGCATTTTTTAGGATGGCTGACCATTTAGCACTTGACAATCAAATAATCAAATTGTGTGCTCCTCTCTGAGAAGACAATGTCTCCAATTAGCAGCTTTTATCAAAGGAAATCAATAGCCATACCCGCTGTGACATCTACGAACCACATTAATGTCTACCATGGTGTAATAACTCCAAGGATACAATAGTGGCACACATACCCTGGGCTTGAGATTTGCTCAACAAGAAGAAAACCATCTCCAGGTCTGGAAACCCAGCTAACTACTCAGTGGCAGTGGAGTCATAGTGATTTCAGAAGGATCTAAACAACCAATTTATTAAACAAGAGTAATATCTAACAATAACCTATAGACATTTGTACTTACACCCACAGATGAGTGTATTCTTTACCCTTCATCAAGGAAACTACTCTTGGCAGCAGCAACCACTATTAGAAATCAGAACCCCAAAACAAAACAAAACATAACAAAAACAATAAAACAAACAAACAAACAAACAAAAAACCCAAAATTGTTAAGGTTTAGTATGACAAGACATTTCTTGAGGATAGACAACACACATTCACTCACCTCAGATAGGGAACTATGACAGGTCAGATAGAGATAGCTTGATAACTGACGTGGTCAACCAAAGAGCTTTGGGACTTAATTTTAGAAATGTGAGAGAAGGGTTCCTTACAGGAGCATCAGTGATGCAGAGACAGTGGCATCACCAAAGCACACTTAAGAATGGGTGATATCCCACAAAAGCAGGGGACCTGGGACACATTTCACAGCCTGCAGGCCTATTAGCGGTGCTGCGACTGTGGTATGTGACTCAGTTAGTTTAAACTTCTTCCAGGCATCTGGGATGGTTTCTGTTTCTTCCAGGTAGCTGGTATGGTCTCAGAGACTTTGCTGCTGGGCCTACATGAACAAGACTCTCAAAAGCTTCTATTTATTATTATTGGAGGAAGGAACTTACTGAATCTGGCCAATTTTAGGGACTTCCTGAAGCTAATTTGAAGTGTTTATCTTTTGCTTAAAGCCTTCCCTGAAGGATGGGATATTTCAGTCTAGGAGAAGACTGCTATATAGAAGCATCCCAATAACAATAGATACACTTACAGTTTCAGATGAGCCAGGGAGTATTGAGAAGTGGCAGAAATAGAACAGAATCTAGAAGGCCAAGGTATTTGGTGAGACAAATCATAAAATTTATAGTTGAATACAGGCCTTATTTCTATGCAGATTTATATTGTAAACTCTTTGTTTCTTGGGAATTGATATCAAAAGATGCTGCGGACCTTCAGAAAAGGGAACTTTATGGAATGTTTGGAGTCATCAGTGGCGTGCCTTCTCTGGAGACTGGGACTCTGTGGCAACAGACTTTTGGAGGCTAACCCCATTAGGAGGAATCTTCTAAGTTTTACTCTATTACTGTTTTAAATGTACAGATTTTAAAATAGACACTAAGATAGTTTTGTATATAAATGAAATATAATCTCTAAGTGATGAAAAGGTAAAGAGCCTTACGATAATCATGGTTTAGTTATCAAGGCGATACACAGCAACAGAGAAAAAGGCTGTATTTAAAAATACACAAGAAAGTAGCCAGATCAAAGAAAAATTCATAAGAGGTACATAATAGGAAATGAGTTTTTGTGAGAGGTCTGGTTTTAGTAAATTTTGTTAAGTTGGTTGAAGAATATGGATCGTTATGTTACGATTTTAGCTTACCAAACATGTATTATTTGTAAAAAGCATATTTCTACTTTATATTCTGAACTAAATTTAGTGGAAAATCTTATGCTATAATTGTTCTTAGTATATGTGATATTAAAATGAAACAATAATTATGAAAAATTACATTATTTGACATCCCACGTTGTCAAGTTAGGGAAACAACACCCTTCACAAGAGCCACAAAAACCATGAAGCTTCTTGGTGTAACTCTGACAAAGCAAGTTAAATACTTGTATAAAAAATAACTTTAAGTCTCTGAAGAAAGAAATTGAAGAAGATAGCAGAAGATGGAAAGATCTCTCATGCTCGTGGATTGATAGGAATAACATAGTAAAACTGCCCATCTTACCCAAAGGATTCTACAGATTCAAAGTAATTCCAATCAAAATGCCAACACAATTCTTTAAAGACCTTGAATGAACAATTCTCAACTTCACATGGAAAAACAAAACAAAACAAAACAAAACACCCAAATAGCTAAGATGACCTGTACTATAAAAGGTCTTCTGGAGTTATCACCACCCCTGATCTCAAGCTGTACTATAGAGCAACAGTAATAAAAAACTGTGTGGTACTTGCATAGCAATAGATAGATGGACCAATTGGATTGAATCAAAGACCCCAAATAAACCCACACACCTATGGACACTTGATTATTGACAAAGAAGTCAAATCCATACAATGGAAAAAAGATAGTAACTGCAACATGTAGATAAAAACAAGTAGGCCTATATTTATCACCTTGCAGAAACTAAAGTCCAAGTAGATTAAAGACCTCAACATAAAAACAAACACACTAAAGGTGGTAGAAGAAAAAGTTGGGAAGAGCCTTTTTACCTGATCGGCACAGGAGATAGCTTCCTGAACAGAACACCAACAGCTCAGGCTCTAAGATCAACAATTAATAAATGTGACTTCAAGAAACTAAAGGCAAAGGACACTTTCAACAGAACAAAGTGACAGCCTACATACTGGGAAAAGATCTTCACCAACCCTATATCTGACAAAGGGCTAATATCCAAAATAAATAAAGAAATCAAGAAATTAAACACCACTAAGCCAAACATCCCAATTAAAAAATAGGGCACAATGCTAACTAGAGAATCTCAACAGAGGAATCTCAAATGTCTGAGAAGCACTTAAAGAAATGCTCAGTGCCTTTAGTCATCAGGGAAATGTAAATCAAAAGGATGCTGAGATACCATCCTGCACCTGTCAGAATGGCTAACATCAAAAAGTCAAATTACAGCACATGCTGGTGAAGATGTGGAGCAAGGGGAACACTCCTCCATTGCTGGTGAGAGTACAATCTTGTACAACAACTTTGGAAATCAACCTGGTGCTTTCTTAGATAATTGGGAAATTCTCTACCTCAAGACCCAGATATACCACTCTTGGGTATATACCCAAAAGATGTTTCACCATACAGCAAGGACATTTGCTCATCTATGTTCATATCAGCTTTATTCATAATAGACAGAATCTAGAAACAACCTAGATGTCCCTCAACTGAAGAATAGATAAAGAGACTCTGGTACATTTACACAATGGAATACTACTCAGCTACTAAAAATAAGGAAATCTTAAAATGTCCAGACAAATGGATAGAACTAGGAAAAATCATCCAGAGAGAGGTCACTCTGACCAAGAAAGACATGCACAGTATATACTCACGTATGAGTGGGTATTAGCCACATAATACAGGATAGCCACACTACAAAACACAAACCTAAATATAATTTTAAAACAACATGGAATTGTAATAGCCACAGTGTTTTTGCTTCAGTCAAAAACAATGTTGTATTTCAGACATATATATTCTGATATAAATTCATAACTGTAGTCTGGGGCTTCACATGTCCACAGTGGTGCATAAGAAAAGAGAGTGAATATACTAAATTTAAAAGGAGAGCCTCAGATGAAGGGATGTACCTAAGCTTTACAAATTCATGGCTTAGGCTGAGGCCAGAGCACTGCTATCTAACTACCCCTAGGCCTAGGCCTGCAAGCTTCTAGCCTCAGTCTACTAAGCTTCTGACTAAATTGCTCTGCTTGGCCTCAGACTAACTCTAGCAATCCGTTCTAATCTTTTGGTTCCTTCTCATTCTCTTTCTCATCTATCTTTCCTTGTGTTTAGCTTGTGCTCCCTCCTACAAGCCATCTCTGTACAACTGTTCCATTAAAAGTGTCTCCTCCCTCTCTCCCTGGCTCTCTTACACTGTCTCCTCCCTCTCTCCCTGGCCTCCCTTAGACTGTCTCCTCCCTCTCTCCCTGGCTCTCTTACACTGTCTCCTCCCTCTCTCCCTGGCCTCTCTTACACTGTCTCCTCCCTCTCTCCCTGGCCTCTCTTACACTGTCTCCTCCCTCTCTCCCTGGCCTCTCTTACACTGTCTCCTCCCTCTCTCCCTGGCTCTCTTACACTGTCTCCTCCCTCTCTCCCTGGCCTCTATTACACTGTCTCCTCCCTCTCTCCCTGGCCTCTCTTTACTGTCTCCTCCTCTCTCCCTGGCCTCTCTACCACTGTCTCTTCCCTCTCTCCCTGGCCTCTCTTACACTGTCTCCTCCCTCTCTCCCTGGCCTCTCTTACACTGTCTCCTCCCTCTCTCCCTGGCCTCTCTTACACTGTCTCCTCCCTCTCTCCCTGGCCTCTTTTACACTGTCTCCTCCCTCTCTCCCTGGCCTCTCTTAGACTGTCTCTTCCCTCTCTACCTCACCTCTCTTAGATTGACTCTCTTTTCTCCCTGTTGGGGGTTGGGCATACCCTATTCTGACTCATTCTGCCAAACTTTTCTCTGTGTCCTCACTTTTTCTGCCTCTCAATTAGACTTCGTTTTCAAACATGGGCGCTTCCTACTACACGCTAACTTTAAACTCATTGTCTGCAATTAAAGGTGTGTCCATAGGATCACACAGACCTAGAATGTCTTTGGATGTGGTCAGAAAAGCCAGGTTGCTGTATTAAAATTCCTCTACTGTGCAAGTTACTGTGGAGTCCTGAGAAGTGTGTTGGATTACCTGTGGCTTCAGTTACAATGATTTGAATGACCCAATATTGGTTCTGGGAACCAAACCATGGTCATCTGAAAGAAACAGCAAGTGTTCTTAGCCATTGAGCTACTCCTCCAAACCTTAGTAATAGATTTTAACATTTCTCTCATTAAAATTCAATCATTATTATAAATGTAGTGTTGATAGTTTCATGAAAAATTCTTACTACTGTTAAATTCTGAGAAAATATTCTGCAGATATTTCCAATAAGTCATTTAATTTACTAATCAAAGTGATTAGACATTTGTTATAAATTAGTAGCTACACATTAATAAGATCTTGTAAATATGTGTTATCAGTTGAATACAGACTAATTGTATTATGGTGAGAATAATTTACAGTTGACACTGAACTTGTGATCACAGCTTTGATGTTGAAAGTATGTTCCCTGTACCCATTGTTCAATGGTCTTCGAACCGACACATTATTATCAGGCGGCCACCGTTCTAGTTACACTGTCTAAATCCTACAGCTATTACTTCAGCCACTTTTAAAATACATAATCAGAAGTGAATAATCATAACAACAAGACTTTCTCTAATCAATCTTTCACACATTTAACTTTTCATTAATCAATAAGTCTGCCACTTCGATATTTTTTTCTTGTGGTTGGATAGAGTTTTTCAATTATGTGTTTTCACACATATCAGTAACTGCTTGTCTTAGATAGCTCAATAAATGTAAGGATTATATTATATCCTTATAGTCTTGGGATATGGGAAGAGATTTTATATTTAAAATATAGAACTTTAGAGTCTTAGACACAGCCAATAGTGTGCAGGTTAGCTCTGCTTACTGTCATTTTCCCTGTGGATTAGTCAATGTCATTTGCCTTTGCAGTGTAAATAAAATCTCTCATAAGCTAAAAAAGTATTTTCATATTAGAGGGTAGATGGCCTTTTATGATACCTTAAACTACCCTTCAATGGCAGCATTCCACATAGTACTAACATACTGAGCCATAAAGCTTTAAAAAGTCACCTTTTTAGGTGAATGCCTGACTCATAGTATTTTAATCACTCTTATAAAGTTAGCTACAAGATCCCCTCCAACTTTAATCTGCTTCCAAATAATCTGGGGAACTGATTAAAAATCAGATCCAACTTCATATATTTATGGGAGCAGGGAGTCTACATTCACACCAATGCTCAGAATACCCCAGTGCTGCCTTCTCCAACATCAAGCTTGGCTGCCTGGTTTCTGAGCAATGCAATACACACACTGAGGGTGGGTTTGCAGATGCTAATTCTTGCTTCTAAATGTACTCCTGTAATTTGTCTGTGGCTGGGCCTGGTTAGAACGACATTTTTAATTTTTTCATGTGACCTGATAGATAATAAAACACTAAGGCCTAGTATTTGTCAGTAGAGCAAAGACATAGAATACTGTAGAAAACTGAGTTCTAATTTTTAAAATGGTAAGCTTCTACTTCTCTAGAGGCCTGGAATCTATATACTTTTAATGGTTACCATGCAAACAAGAATAACGGCACCTCTAAAACTCAAGCACAGTCCTGAAATAAAAGCAGGCTTTGGGCAAATAATACTTTTAATTGAAACAAATTGACCCCTAGGATCAAGCTATTAATGCTCATTGTCCCTTCTCTGTCATTAGCTGATACCAGTAGGTAGATCAGCATAAGTGTGGTAACAACAGAACTAAGTCTGCAGATTTCTGGAAGCCACTTGCACAACTTTAATGTACCTGTGATTTAGTCATATCCTTGGAGTGCAGTTTTACACTGTTGCTCCCTTGGTTTAGAAACCTGTATGTGCTTTATGACCCAGTTAGTTTAAATTGATTCTTTCCCTATGTACCCAATTAGCAATTATGGTTTGCAGAACCCAAAGGGGGAAGTAAGTGTTGGTGGTAGAGAATCAAAGTCATTAAATACAAAACACAAACATAAACAAAATAAAATATAACCCCAAACAACTTGTCATTAGACATTTGGGAGACCTACTGAAAACATGGTTTAAATTAGCATAAGAGTATTTGTTTGTGTATAAAGCGAGTTTATCTGTGCTTATAGCTTCTCCATTTGACAATGTCAGTTGGCAGTGAAATGTTCAATTTCAGTCTTTGCCAAGGTTCCTCTACCTTAGCCATAGGTAAGTGCTGCCTCCCACCATTCCCCCCTCAAGGAAACTGAGACAGTTAATTATGAAATTACTATTTATAAACTATGCATTTATAGAAATTGTGACATATTCATGTATTCTTAGAATCTAGTACTAATCAACTTAAGCCGAAGACATTAAGTTCAATAAGTGTGAAGAGATATCATTAACAGGCTTTTAAGGAAGGCATCTGCTACATGAAGTGAGATTTGAGCAGTGTCAGTCACATCCATATCCGTGACCACAGACGGACCCTGCCTGTGGTCCACACACTGTACTATTTAGAGGAAAACTACTACTGTTCAGGACTCTGCATCATTTATAACCAGGTTTCTTCACTTTTTTCCAACACAGAACCACACAGTTGGGCGTGTCGTACTTCAGGGTAGTGAGTCCACTGCTGCCAACAGCAGACCAGCATTTCAGGCAGTGGAGAAATGTTGTTCTGCATCAGTTTACTAAATTATTGTGACACGGGGCGGGGGGAGCGGACCTGGTGGTCTAACCAACAGGCAAACATCATCTGGAAGATCTGAGTAGTGAACCAAGACCAGCATGTTGACTGGGTAAGGACTCAGTTGTCCTCTCCTTGTGCTTTAGGTAGCTGATGCCTTTGGTGTTCTTGTACCTAGATGCCCCTCTTTGTTTCTGTACAGCAGTCATGACCTGTTGTAAGAAATTAAACCTAACTTCTTGAGTTCTGGGAGAAAAGAACTCTTCTTCTTATCAGGATAAATACATAATCCTATTTTGATGAGACTATATATTTCCTTAAAAGGAGAATTATTGAATTGTACTTAAGGAAAGGTTGGCCATCACAGACTTTCTCTTAGTCTACTCTATCCATTGCATATAGTCATACCTTATGCTTATTAGAAGGAGAAAGAAATAACCAGAGGTACCAATAAGTAAAGTATTTTTTGCAGACACACAGAGCTGGAAATGAAATCCAGAGAAGCTGATGTTTGACAATGCAATCTTGGCCACAACGGGAAACAAGGCCACATGATCTGCTTCCATGAGGAGTGGTTCTGTAATACTGAGATCTCCTAGTGTAATACCGAGATCACCCACATCGTGAGACCTCCAAATGACCACCAGGACTCGATACCGATACCAATGCAACATACACAGGGTTCCGTATTACGGGCTCGGGCCTCGGGTCACAATCCTTCCTGATGCAGCAGGATAGGAGAGTGACCCTGAACTTCCAGGGCAATGAGTTCACAAAGGGAAGGGGAGGTTGTGGGTCACAGGAATGTCAACCTTTTGGCACGTTGGGTGACTACTGGTTCTCCAGAGAAGTTGTTTTGTCTCAGAGGCTCATTGGGAGTTAGTTGTATCTAATCACTCCTGTGGAGTTTCTGGAGAGTGCTGGCAAGTCTAGTTTATAACAGTGCATGGTGCTTCCAAGAACGCAGGAAGAAGTAAAGTCACCTGGAGGACAAGTTCTCACAGAACATTCACAGACCCCGGCATTACTTGCAGAATATAGACTATGGCATTAATTTTGCCCCTATAGTTCTGCTGATGGAGAGTGAGAACTGTCAATAGGTGCAGCTAGCAATCATGGGATGATGCCTATATTGTGTTTAAAAGGAGATTTTCTACTCTTTAATAGGCATGAAAAATGAAGCACTAGTGAAATCCTTGTACAGCTGATTTATTTACTCTGATTTATTTACAACATTTAATTATATTAGTTAATTAAAGTGAAACAAAACCGTGAGTGTGAATTTGATGATCTTACAGAAAACACAAAGTAAGAAAAAGCACATTTAAAGAGTCTGGTTACATTGAGTTAAAATGTATTAAAGTTGGGAAAGAGGAAAACAACATCATTTGGCCTCTTTAGAAAGAGTATAGGCAACTGTGAAATTAGTTAATGAGGAATTTTAACCACTTCCCTTGGCAGAGAGGGCAGCCGACTTGAGGCAAGAAAGCCATGCCCAGATGGATCCTTGATGATTGTGTAAAGAATTATTCTCCCTTTGGTGTTGACACTGTTTTCTTCCTTAATGTCTGTAGTTCAGTTGGAATCAGTCATGTAGAGATCAGTTAAAGGGGCCACTGCACACGCAGAGAAGGGAGATTTGAGACACCTCTTCAGAGGCAGGAAAGCTCAAGACAGACTAGCAGATGAGCTCCTAATGAAAGGGCACGGGGACTCTCTAATTAATGCCCTTATACAGAGGTGGTAAGTGTGCCACCTGCGCCCTTCGGGAGTTCACAAGGAAGAACGTGCGGCAGTGGGTAGCAAGCCTCACAAGAGACACGAGTAAATAAAACACCGAAGAAGCCTGATAATGCAAGTAAACCCAAATAGTGGTAATATTGATCCTCATTCATCTTGTCCCGTGTGGTTTGCTGTTGTCACCACAGCGTTACAAAGTCCACTAAACGCTTTTCTGTTAGTTCCCCCGTGGGATAGTCCACTTGTTACTTCCTCAGGTCACGGCATCTGCATTAGAACATGTCTTCCCAGCTCCCACCGGCATCAGTGGGAAGGGTTTAAAAGCACAGTGTGAAAAAGAACAGATATCTCTGTAAGGGTCAGCCTGGGAAGCCGGTGGGACTGGGAACAAAAGCGGGGGAAAGAGTAGGCAGGGAAAGAAGCTCTGTTCACCAAGAGGCGGGGAATCAGGTGGAGTGTAAGAGGCTTGTGGGAAAATCTCAGGGAAAGCATACTGCCTTCTCTAAGCTGCTTCACTGAAATGGTTCCAAATGGGAACCTGGAGATCTGCAAGGAGTGAAGGAGAGAGGCCGCTCAGCGGGAGGGGACAAGACTTCTCATTAGCAGGGAAAGATCTCAAAAGGAAGGCCAGGGTCTGCCCTCCCCGAAACGTGCATTTGTTTCCTGTGGATCAGGAACTAATCTGCGAGAACAGCTGGCCCCAGGCTTGTAGGTAGAGACAATTAAGAACACTGCATTAGCACAGCATTCCATGAAAAGAAGAAAAAAAAAAAACAAAACAAAAAAACAAAAAAACAAAAAACAAAAAACAAAAAAAACCCAAAACCATAGGAAGCAACTTTTTACTTTCTTTTTCATCTACAAAACATCTTTCTTTTCATGTATCGCATCAGCTTTATTTTTGTCCAAAGGTGTAGTTTGGATATAGGGAAAACCTATATCATTTGAAAAGGTCAATTTTAATGAGAGAATGATGGGGTTTTAGCATGTTTTTCCCATTGGAAATATATTCTTAACACGAAGGTGGAATAGACACTGAGGCTACGTTCTCATTTGGGCCATGTCCCTGGTGGGGCCGGTGTTGGCAAAATCCGGTAGCTGTTCCCTCTCTGAAGCCGTCTTCCGAGGCCTGACTGAGGGTGTGCGCTTTATGAACATGCTCACTTCAGACCTCAAGACACTGGGTCACTAAAAAGACAAACAAATTCACTGCGATCTGCTGTGGTAAAGGGCCTTGCAGAAATGACTATATTTTAAAGAGACATTTTACAATCATGCCAGTTAAACAATGACAGCTAAGAGACCAGCATTTCCCCAGGAGTCTCATGCTGAGGGAAGAAGAGCTTGGGCCACCCAGATCAGGAACTCTTGTCTCTGGGAAGCAGATTTGCAGTTTCACAGAGGCAGTGTTTAGATGTTCCTGTTATTGGCCAGCTGGGACTCTGTTGCCTGCTTCTCTGTTGCTGCCCCTTGACAGGACTGCCTTGCCAGCCCACAGGGAAAGAGGATGAATTCAATCTTGATGTGATTGATGAGCTGGGGTCAGTGGATAGGGGAGCTCCCCTTTTCTGAGGAATGGGGGGGGGGCGGAAAGGGAGGATGAGACTGGGAGAAGAGGAGGGAGGGGCTGTGACTGGGATGTAAAGTGAGTAAATAAATAAATTAATATTTTTAAAAAACCTTTAACGTCACTCCAGGACTCTGGGTGAAAGGTTAGGTAGCAGACACATTGTCTCTTTGTCCCTCTTTTCAACATGACCACATTGAATACATCTCCTAGAGTTTGTTTGTTTGTTTCTTGTTGTTTTTGTTGCTGTTTGTTTGTTTTTAATAGTTAATTACTTTGGTTGTTTGGTTGGGTTTTCTATTAACTTAACCTATATTAATTAGCGTCTCAAGAATAGGTGATTGACCTTGGCCTTTTGATGCACAGACTGTGCGTCCAAATTTGATAACTCTGTCACAGAAGCAAATGCCTGACAACAGAGTCCTGTGGATACATTCTTTTTAATCACAGGTCTCATAAAGCATCTAGAGGTGGGAGACTCTTGCCAATTAAGATAATCTCTCCAGGATAGTCAATTCATTTTATTAACAGAATGATGGCCAGTGCCGAGACTGGGACGGGGTCTTGGTTTTTATTTCCTAGAAAGGAAGACTCCCCTTGAGAGATACAGTTTAAGCCTGGATTTTTTTTTAAATGAAGGAAATCTGAGCTAGAACTCCATACTTGACTGTGCAGCAGTCTCGAAGAGTGTAAAGGCAGGTCTCTGTGTCACAAGGTGGATTCTAAAGGTGTTTTCATCAATACTGAGGAAATGAGTGTAATATTCGCAAGTGAGTTGGCCATTTTTTTTTCTTAATAAATGATGGTGGCCTGGTTCTTCATAGATACTGTTAGCAACCAGGCATCTCCACAGCCTGCCCTAGGGACTGAGCAACAGCAGGGTATGTCATCACTAGCTTCCAAGATGTGACACATTCTCACTGTTGTGAAACCCGCCCCCAGCACATGTGTTATACCCCATTATAAAAGGCCAGTCCCTCCTCTCTTCCCTCTTTTCCACCCTCCACCCTGGCCCAGAAGCAGATTTTCCTTCCCCAGTCAGCCTCCCACTTGAGATTTGTCACCTAGTGTGACTTTATGGTCATTTAGATAATAACAGGTGTCATAGGTCATCTCTTCCTATTCCTTTAGCAAATCCTAATGAGATGGGAGAAGAAATATAACTATTCACAGGATGCTGTAATGAAACCGGAACCTTTGGACGGTGTCGGGCCTTTGATGACAGGATGACTGGATGGCACCCTCGAACCCTGGTTCTTGGTATATTGGGAGTAACGCACCTACAGATTAAAGGACATTTAACCACAAAAGAAGCATTCTGAACCCAAGAGGCATACCTACTAAGGTTTCCTGAAGTTTCCATTTCTCACCTTATATTAAACTCCTTTTCTTCCCCCCAAACCCAGCTGCTTCCACCTTAGGCTTAAAAGCCATCTTATATTGAAGACAAACTAGGTTCTTTCCTAGTTACAATTAATCCTCTGCTTCTCAAGGATTGGACTATGCCTCACTTGAAACCTTAACTACAAATGCTTCTGTGTTGCCGGTTCCAGGAATGGCAGCCATGTCTTTGGTTCAAAAAGTTGTTTATAAGCATCTTGCACCCCTACCTTTGTTTTAAAAAGGTTGTTGTTATGCCTCCCCTGTTATGATTGCCTGTTGTTATGAACAGCTCACAGTTATGAGTTTGTTTCAGGAGAACACTAACTTTTCATGCTTATATTCTGCTCCTGTGATGCTGCATCTTTTGCCCATCATTCCTCCCATCTGGAAACCCCCAAGCCCTGAGCTATAAAAACTGTCTTCTTCACCTCCAATGCTGACCTCTTAAATCCAACCTTTAGGGAGACAGCCCCTGAACATGAATACAAAATCTTGCTTTAATTAATTGTTTGCCTTAATTAATCTAGCCATGATGATTTGGGTCAGTGGTCTTTCTCCTTCTATCTTTGGCTTCAGTTGTCTCCTGCAGAAAAAAGCCTAATATCCTGTCTTGCCCTCCTTCCATTAAGGACAAGTATGTAAGTCACACCCACTACTTAGGGAGAAGTGGTATTTTATATCTTGAAATGAAAAATAACCACAGCAACAAAAACCAATGTCACCCTTTTCTAACAAATGACACCTTGACATTTCTCATGGGTCGGTGACTCCTTCTCAAAAAAATGCATTTATTTATGACCTTTTGATTCTTACTATCTAAAGAAATAAGGGTTTGTGAGTGTAAAAAGAAAAAACTCACAGAAGAAAATGTGTGCTTGGCCAGCATGAAGTGAATGGCCGTGAATGCTTGAGCAGCGGAGACCCAGATCCTATCCATAACTTTCACAGCCTCGGTCTAAACTGCTCCAAGACCCGGACTTGCTTGAGCACACTCACGTTGCCACAGGTAGAAAACTACCACCCACCCGCGTGCATGGGGTAAGACCATACAAAATTCAGACACACCAAAACATTTGATGATCCCAATCCAAGAATATTACGCAGACTGCTTGTTTTGCTGTTATTTTCTAGTACTAATCATTTTAAATAATGGCTGCTGACCCTGTCTCATGTTTGTTGTCCTTTACTATGTTGTTTAAAATGAACAGGACTTTCTTTTCAATCGCTTGGTCTTTCTTCCAGTCCTCTTTCCTTCATGTTTTGTTATTTCTGAGAGTGTGAATTTTTTTGTGCGTTACTGTTTCTCTGGGTTTCTGCCCAGTGCTTCTTACTTCTGTATTTAGATATGTTTTTATTTATAATTTCATTTGTTTGTGTATGCATTTGTGTGTATGCATATTTATCTTAAATATGAATTTAAATAAATTTGTAATATTCCAAATATTTTCTTTTTAATTAAAGAGATAGATATCTATTTATTATAAATTTAGATTAATTTATGAAAATATTAAAATGAGTATACTTTTTAGTTTCATTTTATTTTCATATGTAAGAGAAAGAAGGATAGGGATTTTTTACAAAAAATGTATGAAATACATTTACTTCTAATAATATGAAAAACTTCTATTTCATGTATATAATTATATATAATATAAACACTTTGTTTAGGGGATGAACATTTGAGTATGAAATTCTACAACATATATGATAATACATGCTCTCTTTCTATTTCACAGGAAAATGAGACTCTGTCCTTATGTAATCAATTTGGGAGCAGTTTGATGATTATTTTGACTTTAGAAGTCCAGGGTATAAGGGAGTGGAGAGATCCTGTCAGTTTGCTGAGGTGTGTATCCAGCTTTGGATCATGGGAAGCATACATCATCACACATCATCACACATCGTCATACATTATCATATGTCATCACACATCATCACACATCATACATCATCACACGTCATCATACATCATCATACATCATCATACATCGTCATACATCATCATAGGTCATCATACATCATCACACATCATCATACGTCATCATACATCATCACACATCATCACACATCATCACACATCGTCATACATTGTCATACATCATCATACATCATCATACATCATACATCATCATACATCATCATACATCGTCATACATTATCATAGGTCATCATACATCACCACACATCATCATACGTCATCATACATCATCATACATCATCATAGGTCATCACACATCATCACACATCATCACACATCACACATCATCACACATCATCATACATCGTCATACATCCTCATACGTCATCATACATCATCACACATCATACATCATCATAGGTCATCACACATCATCACACATCGTCATACATCGTCATACATCATCATACGTCATCATACATCATCATACATCATCACACATCATCCCTGGGCAGGTGAGAACATAGTGGTTTACTTCCACTTATCACTTTAAAAGAAGTTAGAGGAGGATCCAAGATGGCGAGCAGTGTGGACCCTGTTTGGAAGCTCCAGTGAACCATTCAGGGAATTGCACAGATTTCTGAGCCAGGAAAACTGAGGTCCCCACACCACAGTAGCAGGAGTGCTCCATGGTTCGGAGGGACCAGGGTGTGGAGGACCTGCATGCCCCTGCACATGGGAGGAGCGCGGATTTTCTCGGATTAAAGCAGCAGCAGCAGAGGCAGCAGCAGCAGCAGTGGCACCAGCGGCATCAGCGTCAGCAGCAGCGGCGGCTGAGGTTTGCAGCTCAGAGCCTTCCAGTGGAGGTGATTGGTGCGGTGGCCAGTGGGATTTGCTGCAGGAGAGGGGACTCTGGGCAGGATTTGGGTCGCATGGTGCCTTGAGACCCAAACTGGACTCCGCAGACAGTTCAGCCCCAGAGTCCCGGGTTCAGCTCAGTGTGTAGTGCTGTGGAGACACTGGCTCAGCTCAGCCAGCAATTCTGCCCAAGGCACTAGCTCAGTGCAGCCGCAGTTCTCCTGCTGTGACTCAGGCTGGGCAGAGCACTCAGTTCCACCAGAGGCACCAGCTCAGCGCAGCTGCAGTTCTCCTGCTGTGACTTAGGCTGGGTGGAGCGCTCAGTTCCACCCTAGGCGCTGGCGCTAGCTCAGCTCAGTGAGCAATTCTGCCCAAGACAGTAGCTCAGCTCAACGAGCAGTTCTGGGGCACTGACACAGGCTGAGGTCAGCACGCAGATTCAGCCCAGAGTCCCTAGCTGGACTTGCTGGGCAGATGGGCCCAGAGACTCTAGCCGAGCTTTGCGCACAGGCTCGGCGGCCCTAAGACTCTGGCTCGACTCTCCATGCAGTTTAGGCCCAGAGTCCTGGGCTGAACTCAACGCGTAGTGTGGGTCCAGAGTCCCTGGTTGAGCTCGGTGCACAATTCCGCCCCGGAGATTCGGGTGGAGCTTGCCGTGCAGTTTGGGGCCAGAATCCCTAACTGTGCTTGGCAGACAGATTGGGTGCAGAGACTCTAGCTGAGCTTTTGGCACAGTCCCGGCTCTAAGACTCTGGTTGGACACAGTGCAAAGTTTGAATCCAGAATTCCTGGCTGAGCTTGGTGGATGGTTTGGGCCCTGAGTCAATAACTGAACACAACATGCACTTTGGGCCAAAAGCCCCTAGCTGAGCTTGGTGCGCAGTCCCAGCCCAAAAATTCTGGATGGACCCTGTGTGCAGTTTGGGCCCAGAATCCCTAGCTGAGCTCGGCAGACTACTCAGGCCCTGAGAATCTAGTTGAGCTTGGAGCGTGGTTCGGGCCCAGTGTCCCTGGCTAGACATGGCAGGGGACCCAGAAGGCTGTGGATACCTTGGCCTGACCCAACGCTAATTGAGAGACCCAGAACGATTGCAGGACCCACAGCACAGGGGAGCTGAGGATCACTGGCTGTGAGAGTCCAAAACAACAGGGCTAACCTCCTAACATTATAGCTTCCAGCCTAGGGAAATCGTGAGAAAACAAGTGAATCTATCATCAGACTCCCTCCATCCAACTCTGGAAGCTACTCAACAATAACAGATATGGCAAGATGTCTAAAGGACAGAGTAAAAGCATACGCAAAAAAAAACCCCAAAACAACATGTTGTCTCCAGTTTCCATCTATCCCAAAGAAAACAACCCAGAAAACTCGAAGACACTGGAAATACAAGAAAATGACCTCAAATCCTTAGTAATGAGGATGATAATGGAGGAAACAAATGAAATACGTAATTAAATGCAGGAAGATGCAGCCAAACAGGTGAGAGACATAAGAAGCACATAGAGTAGAACTGGAAAAATTTCAGGAAAATGCCAACAACCAGATGAAAGAAATAAATAAAACGGTTCAAGCTCTGAAGATGAAAATGGATTCAATGATAAACACACAGACAGAAGAAAAAATGGAAGAAACTCAGGATTATACAGACAATCAGATGAAAGAAATAAAAAAAAATCAGTTAAAGATCTGAAGATGAAAATGGATTCAATGATAGACACACAGACAGAAGAAAAACGAGAACGGGAGACCTCAGAGAAGATGGCGAGAAACACAGAGGTGAGCTTTTCTAACAGAATCCAAGAAATGGAAGAATGAATCTCAGGTGTAGAAGATACAATCACAGATCTGGAAGCAACCTTTAAAGAAAATGCCAAATCTGGAAAACTCCTGAAACAAAACATCCAAGAGATTAAGGACACTATGAAAAGAAGAAATCTGAGGATAATAGGCATTGAAGAAAGAGAAGATATCAGACTCCAAGGCCCAGAAATTATTCTCAACAAAATCATAGAAAAAAATTTCCCCAATCTAAAGAAAGAGATGCCTATAACCACAGAAGAGACCTACAGAACACCAAATAGAATTGACCAGAAAAGAAAATCTGCCCGTCACATAATAATCAAAACACAAAATATACAGAAAAAATAAAAAATATTAAAAGCTGCAAGAGAAAAGGACCAAATAACATTTAATGGCAAACCTATCAGAATTACACCCGACTTCTCAGCAGAGGCCATAAAAGCCAGAAGGGCCAGGACAGAGATCCTGCAAACCCTAAGAGACCACAGATGCCAGGTCAGACTACTTTACCCAGCAAAACTATCAATAATCATTGATGGAGAAAACAAAATGTTCCATGACAAAAACAAATTCAAACAGTACCTATCCACAAATCCAGCTTTACAGAAGGTACTAGAAGGAAAACTCCATCCCAAAGGGTCAAGCTACAACCAAAACTACCCAGGAAATAGATAACTATCCCATGGCAAAAACACAACTACACAAACACTCGACTGGAAACAACATCAAAATTAAGACTCTTAACAGTCACCGGTCATTAATATCTCTCAACATCAATGGTCTCAATTCTCCAATAAAAAGACACAGACAAACTGAATTGGTGCATAAACAAGATCCAACATTCTTCTGCATTCAAGAAACACATCTCACCCATAACGATAGGCATTACCTCAGGGTAAAAGGTTGGAAAAAAATATTCCAAGCAAATGGTCACAAGAAGCAAGCGGCGTTAGCCATTTTAGTATCGAACAAAATAGACTTTCAACCAAAATTAATCAAAAGGGATGAGGAAGGACACTTCATACTCATCAAAGGTAAAGTCAACCAAGATGACATCACAATTCTGAACATCTATGCTCCCAATACAAGGGCACCCACATTTTGTAAAAGATCTCCTAAAAAAGCTTAAACCACACATCGATCCCCACACAATAATAGTGGGAGACTTCAACACCCCACTCTCACTGAAGGATAAGTTATTGAAACAGAAACTAAGCCGAGAAATAACATCACTAACCAATGCCATGGGTCAAATGGATCTAACAGATATCTATAGAAACTTTCATCCAAACAAGAAAGAATATACCTTCTTCTCTACACCCCATGGAACCTTCTGCAAAATTGATCATTTCGTAGGTCAGAAAGAAAGCCTCAACAGATACAAGAGGACTGAAATAATACCTTGTATCCTATCAGATCACCATGCTCTTAGGCTGCAATTCAACAACAACAGAAATAACAAAAAGCCTACACTCACGTGGAAACAAACAACTCTCTGCAATGACACCTGGGTCAGGGAAGAAATTAAGAAAGAAATCAAGGAGTTTCTGAATTCAATGAAAATGAAGGAACAACATACCCAAATTTGTGGGATACACTGAAAGCAGTGCTAAGAGGAAAATTCATAGCACTAAATGCCTTTAAAAAGAAATTGGACACATCGCACATAAGCATTTTAACAACACAACTGGAAGCCCTAGAAAAAAAAGAAGCAGACGCCCAAAAGGAGTAGACGTCTGGAAATAATCAAACTCAGGGCTGAAATTAACAAATTAGAAACTAAGAAAACAGTCCAAAGAATCAACAAAACCAAAAGCTGGTTCTCTGAGAAAATCAACAAGATAGACAGACCGTTAGTCAAACTAACTAAAAGGCAGAGAGACAGTATTGAAATCAACAAAATCAGAAATGAAAGGGAGACATAACAACGACACTGAAGAAATACAAAGAATCATAAGATCTACTTTGAAGGCATATATGCCACAAAATTTGAAAATCTAAGGGAAATGGATGATTTTCTTGATCAATTTCACTTGCCAAAGTTGAGTGAAGAACAGATAAACAAGCTAAAGTGTCCCATTTCTCCTACAGAAATAGAAGCAATCATCGATAGTCTCCCAACCAAAAAAAGCCCAGGGCCAGATGGTTTCAGTGCAGAATTCTACCAGACCTTCAAGGGTGAGCTAATACCGATACTCTTCAAGATACTCCAAAAGATAGAAATGAATGGAACATTACCAAATTCATTCTATGAGGCCATAATCACATTGATACCTAAACCTCACAAAGCCTCACAAAGACTCAACAAGAAAGAGAATTTCAGACCAATTCTCTTATGAACATAGATGCAAAAATACTAAATAAAATACTTGCAAAACGAATACAAGAACACATCAAAGATATCATTCATCATGACCAAGTAGGCTTCATTCCAGGAAATCCATCAATGTAATCCACCATATAAATAAACTGAAGAGAAAAAACCACAAGATCATCTCTTTAGATGCAGAGAAAGCATTTGATAAAATCCAACACCCATTCATTTTAAAGTTTCAGAGAGACTGGGGATACAAGGCACTTTCCTCAATATAATAAAGGCTATATACAGCAAGCCAATAGCCAAAATCAGAGTAAGTGGTGAGATACGCAAGGAAATTTGTCTAAAATCGGGAACAAGGCAAGGCTGCCCACTCTCTCCATATCTCTTCAATATAGTACTCGAAGTTCTAGCCAGAGCAATAAGATAACAAAAGGAGATCAAGGGGATCCAAATGGGAAAGGAGGAAGTCAAATTATCCCTATTTGCAGATGATGTGATAGTGTACATAAGTGACCCTCAAAATTCCACCAGAGAACTCCTACAGCTGATAAACACCTTCAGCAAATTAGCTGGATACAAAATTAAATCAAAAAAGTCTATAGCCTTCCTATATGCAAATGACAAGCTTGCAGAGGAAGAAATTAGGAAAACCACACCCTTCACATTAGCCACAACCAATATAAAATATTTAGGAGTTACTCTAACTAAGCAAGTGAAGGACTTGTTTGAAAAAAATTTCAAAACTCTGAAGAAAGAGATTGAAGATGACATGAGAAGATGGAATGATCTTCCTTGCTCATGGATCGGGAGAATTAACATAGTAAAAATGGCCATACCACCAAAAGCAATCTACAGATTCAATGCAATCCCTATCAAAATACCTATACAATTTTTTAAAGACATTGAAAGTTCAATTATAAACTCATATGAAAAAACAAAAACTCAGAATAGGTAAAATAATCTTGTACAATAAAAGGTGCTCTGGAGGAATCTCCATACCTGATCTCAAACTGTACTATAAAGCAATAGTAATTAAAACAGCATGGTACTGGCACAGCAACAGGCTGGTTGATCAGTGGAATTGAATCGAAGACCCAGATATGAATCCACACACATATGGTCACTTGATTTTTGACAAAGAAGCCAAATCATTCAATGGAAAAAGGAGAGCTCTTCAACAAATGGTGCTGGTCTAACTGGATGTCTATGTGTAAAAAAATGAAACTGGACCCATATTTTTCACCTTTCACAAGACTCAAATCCAAGTGGATCAAAGACCTCAACATAAAACTAGAGACACTAAGTCAGTTAGAAGAAAAAGTGGGAAAGAGCCTGGAACATATTGGCAGAGGAGACAACTTCCTGAACAGAACAACAATGGCTCAGACCTCAATGTCAACAATTAATAAATGGGACCTCATGAGGCTGAAAAGCTTCTGTAAGGCAGGAGACACTGTCAAGAGAACAAAGTGACAGCCTACAGACTGGGAAAAGATCTTTACCAACCCTACATCTGACAAAGGTCTAATATCCAAAATATATAAAGAACTCAAGAAATTAAACACCACCAAACCGAATAACCCAATTGAGAAATGGGGCTTGGAACTAAACAGAGAATTCTCAACAGAGGAATATCAAATGGCTGAGAAACACTTAAAGAAATGCTCAACCTCCTTAGTCATCAGGGAAATGCAAATCAAAACAACTCTGAGATTCCATCTTACACCCATCAGAATGGCTAAGATCAAAAATTCAAGTGACACCACATGCTGGCGAGGATATGGAGAGAGAGGAACACTCCTTCATTGCTGGTGGGAATGCAAACTAGTACAGCCACTTTGGAAATCTATCTGGTGCTATCTCAGAAAAATGGGAATAAGGTTTCCTCAAGACCCAGCTATTCCACTCCTTGGAATATACCCATAGATGCTCCAGCACACAACAAGAAAATATGCTCAACCATGTTCATAGCAGCCTTATTCATAATAGCCAGAACATGGAAACAGCTTAAGTGTCCATCAGTAGAAGAATGGATAAAGAAACTGTGGTACATATACACTATGGAATACTACTCAGCTATTAAAAACAAGTAATTCTCAGAAATTGTGGACAAATGGATTGAGCTCAAAATGATCATAATGAGTGAGTTAACCCAGAAGCAAAAAGAGTCAAATGGTATATACTCACTTATATCTGCATACTAGACCAAGGGGCATGTCCCATGAAATTCTTCACTTACCAGAAAACTGGGACAGACGGGAGGACATTCTATTGGGACTCTAAATGAGAGAAGCATGGGAGAATAGCCAAGTAGAAGGATCCAGAGGGTCCTAGACCTACAAGTAGAACATTATGATAGGCAGATTTGGGCCCAGGGGGCCAGCTCAAACTAAGGCAGCAGCCAAGGACAATATAGGCAGTAAACTTTAAACCCCTACCCAGATCTAGCCAATTGTCAGAACATTCTCCACAGTTGAGTGGAGAATGGAATATGACTTTCTCACGTACTCTGGTGCCTCATATTTGACCATGTCCCCTGGAGGGGGAGACCTGGTAGCACTCAGAGGAAGGACAGCAGGTTACCAAGAAGAGACTTGACACTCTGTGAGCATATACAGGGGGAGATAATCCCCCTCAGGAACAGTCATAGAGGAGGAGAATAAGGGGAAAATGGGAGGGAGGGAAGTATGGGAGGATACAAGGCATGGGATAACCATTGAGATGTAATGAGAATAAATTAATAATAAAAAAATTTTTTGGGGGTTTTCAAGATGGCGGCGAGCAGTGTGGACCTCGTTTGGAGGCTCCAGTGAACAATTCAGGGAATTGCACAGATTTCTGAGCCAGAAACACCGAGGTCCGAACATCACGGCAGCGGGAGTGCTCCAAGGTTTGGAGGGACCAGTGTGCGGAGGACCTGCATGCCCCTGCACATGGGAGGAGCGTGGATTTTCTCTGATTGGAGCGGCAGCGGCAGAGGCAGCAGCACCAGCGGCACCAGCAGCGGTGGCTGAGGTTTGCAGCGCATAGCCTTCCGGTGGAGGCGATTGGTGTGGTGGCTGGTGGGAGTTGCTGCGGGAGAGGGGACTCGGGGCAGGATTTGGGTTGCATGGAGCCTTCAGACCCAGACTGGACTCGGCGGACAGTTCAGCCCCAGAGTCCCGGGTACTGGCCCAGCCCAGCAAGCAATTCTGCCCGAGGCACTAACTCAGTGTGGCCACAGCTCCCCTGCTGTGGCGTAGGCTTAGTTGAGCGCATAGCTCCACGCTAGGCAGCACCTCAGCTCAGCGGCAGCTCCCCTGCGGTGACAGAGTCTGGACGGAGCACTTGGTTGAACCACAGGTGCTAACTCAGAGCAGCCGCAGTTCTCCTGCTGTGGTGCAGGCTTGGCCAAGCATTCAGTTCCACCCTAGGCGCCACCTCGGCTCAGCGGCAGCTCCCCTGCAGTGACACAGTCTGGGCAGAGCACTTGGTTCTACCATTGGCGCTAACTCAGAACAGCCGCAGGTCTCCTGCTGTGGCGCAGGCTTGATGGAGTGCGCAGTTCCATTCTAGGCACCACCTCAGCTCAGCGGCAGCTCCCCTGCGGTGACACAGTCTGGGCAGAGCACTTGGTTGAACCACAGGCGCTAACTCAGAGCAGCCGCAGTTCTCCTGCTGTGGCGCAGGCTGGACAGAGCTCTCGGTTCCACCAGCTCTAAGACTCTGGTTGGACACAGTGTGCAGTTTGAATCCAGAGTTCCTGGCTGAGATTGGTAGTCAGTTCGGGCCCTGAGTCAATAACTGACCACAGCACGCACTTTGGGCCAAAGGCCCTAGCGGAGCTTGGTGCGTAGTCCCAGCCCAAAAATTTTGGCTGGACCCTGTGCGCATTTTGGGCCCAGAATCCCTAGCTGAGCTCGGCAGACGGTTCAGGCCCTGAGAATCTAACTGATTTCGGCCCGTGGTTCAGGCCCAGTGTTCCTGGCTGGACTTGGCAGGGAACACAGAAGGCTGTGGATACCTTGGCCTGACCCAATGCTCATTCAGAGACCCAGAACAATTGCAGGATCCACAGCACAGGGGGGGCTGAAGATCACTGGCTATGAGAGACCAGAACAACAGGGCTAACCTCCTAACATCCACACCAGTGAAGCTTTGAGCTCCTAGCCTAGGGAAATCGTGAGAAAATAAGTGAATCTATCGTCAGACACCCTCCATCCAACTCTGGAAGCTATCCAACAAAAATAAAGACGGCAAGATCTCTAAAGGACAACGAAAAAGCATACGCAAAAAACCCCAAAACAACATGGCGTCTCCAGTTTCCAGCTATCCCAAAGAAAACAACCCAGAAAACTCAAATACAATGGAAATACAAGAAAATGACCTCAAATCCTTAGTAATGAGGATGATAATGGAGGAAACAAATAAAATTCGTAATCAAATACAGGAAGACGCAGACAAACAGGTGAGAGACATAAAAGAAGCACATAGAGTAGAACTGGAAAAATTGCAGGAAAATGCAAACAACCAGATGAAAGAAATAGATAAAACGGTTCAAGCTCTGAAGACCTATAAAGAGGCAATGGAAGAAACTCAGGAATACACAAAAAATCAGATGAAAGAAATCAAAAAATCAGTTCAAGATCTGAAAATGAAAATGGATTCAATGATAAACACACAGACAAAAGAAAAACGAGAACGGGAGACCTCAGAGAAGAAGGCGAGAAACACAGTGGTGAGCTTTTCTAACAGAATCCAAGAGATGGAAGAACGAATCTCAGGTCTAGAAGATACAATCACAGATATTGAATCAACCATTAAAGAAAATGCCAAATCTGGAAAACTCCTGACACAAAACATCCAAGAAATTAAGGACACCATGAAAAGAAGAAATTTGAGGATAATAGGCATTGAAGAAAGAGAAGACATCAGACTCCAGGGCCCAGAAACTATCCTCAACAAAACCATAGAAGAAAATTTCCCCAATCTAAAGAAAGAAATGCCTATAAACATACAAGAGGCCTACAGAACACCAAATAGAATTGACCAGAAAAGAAAAACTGCCCGCCACATAATAATCAAAACACAAAACATGCAGAACAAAGAAAAAATATTAAAAGCTGCAAAGGAAAAGGGCCAAATAACATTTAATGGTAAACCTTTCAGAATTACACCCGACTTCTCTGCTGAGACCATAAAAGCCAGAAGGGCCTGGACAGAGATCCTGCAAACCCTAAGAGACCACAGATGCCAGGCCAGACTACTTTACCCAGCAAAACTATCAATAATCATTGATGGAGAAAACAAAATATTCCATGACAAAAACAAATTCAAACAGTACCTATCCACAAATCCAGCTTTACAGAAGGTACTAGAAGGAAAACTCCATCCCAAAGGGTCAAGCTACAACCAAAACTACCCAGGAAATAGATAACTATCCCATGGCAAAAACACAACTACACAAACGCTCGACTGGAAACAACATCAAAATTAAGACTCTTAACAGTCACCGGTCATTAATATCTCTCAACATCAATGGTCTCAATTCTCCATTAAAAAGACACAGACTAACTGAATGGGTACATAAACAAGATCCAACATTCTTCTGCATTCAAGAAAACACATCTCACCCATAAACGATAGGCATTACCTCAGGGTAAAAGGTTGGAAAAAAATATTCCAAGCAAATGGTCACAAGAAGCAAGCAGGCGTAGCCATTTTAGTATCGAACAAAATAGACTTTCAACCAAAATTAATCAAAAGGGATGAGGAAGGACACTTCATACTCATCAAGGTAAAGTCAACCAAGATGACATCACAATTCTGAACATCTATGCTCCCAATACAAGGGCACCCACATTTGTAAAAGATCTCCTAAAAAAGCTTAAACCACACATCGATTCCCACACAATAATAGTGGGAGACTTCAACACCCCACTCTCACTGAAGGATAAGTTATTGAAACAGAAACTAAGCCGAGAAATAACATCACTAACCAATGCCATGGGTCAAATGGATCTAACAGATATCTATAGAACCTTTCACCCAAACAAGGAAGAATACACCTTCTTCTCTGCACCCCATGGAACCGTCTCCAAAATTGATCACATCGTAGGTCACAAAGCAAACCTCAATAGATTACAGAGGATTGAATAATACCTTGTATCCTATCAGATCACCATGCTCTTAGGCTGCAATTCAACAACCACAGAAATAACAAAAGCCTACACTCACGTGGAAACTAAACAACTCTCTGCTAAATGACACCTGGGTCAGGGAAGAAATTAAGAAAGAAATCAAGGACTTTCTGAAATTCAATGAAAATGAAGAAACAACATACCCAAATTTGTGGGATACATTGAAAGCAGTGCTAAGAGGAAAATTCATAGCACTAAGTGCCTTCAAAAAGAAATTGGAAATATCGCACATAAGCATCTTAAGAACACAACTGGAAGCCCTAGAAAAAAAAGAAGCAGAAAACACCCAAGAGGAGTAGACGCCTGGAAATAATCAAACTCAGGGCTGAAATTAACTAATTAGAAACTAAGAAAACAGTCCAAAGAATCAACAAAACCAAAAGCTGGTTCTCTGAGAAAATCAACAAGATAGACAGACCGTTAGTCAAACTAACTAAAAGGCAGAGAGGCAGTATTGAAATCAACAAAATCAGAAATGAAAAGGGAGACATAACAACAGACACTGAAGAAATACAAAGAATCATAAGATCCTACTTTGAAGGCATATATGCCACAAAATTGAAAATCTAAGGGAAATGCGATTTTCTTGATCAATTTCACTTGCCAAAGTTGAATGAAGACAGATAAACAAGCTAAATAGTCCCATTCCCCTACAGAAATAGAAGCAATCATCGATGGTCTCCCAACCAAAAAAAGCCCAGGGCCAGATGGTTTCAGTGCAGAATTCTACCAGACCTTCAAGCACGAGCTAATACCGATACTCTTCAAGATACTCCAAAAGATAGAAATGAATGGAACATTACCAAATTCATTCTATGAGGCCATAATCACATTGATACCTAAACCTCACAAAGACTCAACAAAGAAAGAGAATTCAGACCAATTCTCTTATGAACATAGATGCAAAAATACTAAATAAAATACTTGCAAAACGAATACAGGAACACATCAAAGACATCATTCATCATGACCAAGTAGGCTTCATTCCAGGCATGCAGGGATGGTTTAATATACGGAAATCCATCAATGTAATCCACCATATAAACAAACTGAAAATAAAAAACCACATGATCATCTCCTTGGATGCAGAGAAAGCATTTGATAAAATTCAACACCCATTCATGTTTAAAGTTTTAGAGAGATCGGGGATACAAGGCACTTTCCTCAACATAATAAAGGCTATATACAGCAAGCCAGTAGCCAAAATCAAAGTAAATGGTTAGATACTCAAGGAAATTCGTCTAAAATCGGGAACAAGGCAAGGCTGCCCACTCTCTCCATATCTCTTCAATATAGTACTCAAAGTTCTAGCCAGAGCAATAAGACAACAAAAGAAGATCAAGAGGATCCAAATGGGAAAGGAGGAAGTCAAATTATCCCTATTTGCTGATGATATGATAGTGTATATAAGTGACCCTCAAAATTCCACCAGAGAACTCCTAAAGCTGATAAACACCTTCAGCAAATTGGCTGGATACAAAATTAACTCAAAAAAGTCTGTAGCCTTCCTTTACAGAAATGACAAGCTTGCAGAGGAAGAAATTAGGAAAACCACACCCTTCACATTAGCCACAAGCAATATAAAATATCTAGCAGTTACCCTAACTAAGCAAGTGAAGGACTTGTTGGGAAAAAATTTCAAAACTCTGAAGAAAGAGATTGAAGATGACCTGAGAAGATGGAATGATCTTCCTTGCTCATGGATCGGGAGAATTAACATAGTAAAAATGGCCATCCTACCAAAAGCAATCTACAGATTCAATGCAATCCCTATCAAAATACCTATACAATTTTTTAAAGACATTGAAAGTTCAATTCTGAACTTCATATGGAAAAACAAAAAACCCAGAATAGCTTAAAACAATCTTGTACAATAAAAGGTGCTCTGGAGGAATCTCCATACCTGATCTCAAACTGTACTATAAAGCAATAGTAATTAAAACAGCATGGTACTGGCACAGCAACAGGCCGGTTGATCAGTGGAATCGAATCGAAGACCCAGATATGAATCCACACACATATGGTCACTTGATTTTTGACAAAGAAGCCAAATCCATTCAATGGAAAAAGGATAGCATCTTCAACAAATGGTGCTGGTCTAACTGGAGGCCTATGTGTAAGAAAATGAAACTGGACCCATATTTGTCACCTTGCACAAAACTCAAATCCAAGTGGATTAAAGACCTCAACATAAAACCAGAGACACTAAGCCACTTAGAGGAAAAAGTGGGAAAGAGCCTGGAACATATTGGCACAGGAGACAACTTCCTGAACAGAACACCAACGGCCCAGCCTTAATGTCAACCATTAATAAATGGGACCTCATGAGGCTGAGAAGCTTCTGTAAGGCAGGAGACACTGTCAAGAGAACAAAGCGACAACCTACAGACTGGGAAAAAATCTTCACCAACCCTACATCTGACAAAGGTCTAATATCCAAAATATATAAAGAACTCAAGAAATTAAACACCACCAAACCGAATAAACCCAATTGAGAAATGGGGCTTGGAACTAAAACAGAGAATTTCTAACAGAGGAGTATCAAATGGCTGAGAAACACTTAAAGAAATGCTCAACCTCCTTAGTCATCAGGGAAATGCAATCAAAACAACTCTGAGATTCCATCTTACACCCATCAGAATGGCTAAGATCAAAAACTCAAGTGACACCACATGCTGGCGAAGATGTGGAGAGAGAGGAACACTCCTTCATTGCTGGTGGGAATGCAAACTAGTAGAGCCACTTTGGAAATCTATCTGGTGCTATCTCAGAAAAATGGGAATAGGACTTCCTCAAAACCCAGCTATTCCACTCCTTGGAATATATCCAGAAGATGCTCCAGCACACAACAAGAAAATTTGCTCAACCATGTTCATAGCGCCTTATTCATAATAGCCAGGAACATGGAAACAGCCTAAGTGTCCCTCAGTAGAAGAGTGGATAAAGAAACTGTGGTATATATACACTATGAATACTACTCAGCTATTAAAAACAAGGAATTCCCGAAATTGTGGATAAATGATTGAGCCAGAAATGATCATAATGAGTGAGTTAACCCAGAAGCAGAAAGATCAAATGGTATATACTCACTTATATCTGCATACTAGCCCAAGGGGACATGTCCCACGAAAGCCTTCCACTTACAGGGAGGAAACTGGGACAGAGGGGAGTGCATCTATTGGGACTCTAAATGAGAGACGCATGGTAGAATAGATAGCAAAATAAAAAGATACAGAGGGTCCTAGAAATCTACAAGTAGAACAATATGATAGGCAGATTTGGGCCCAGGGGTCCCGCTCAATTTAAGGCACCAGCCAAGGACAATACAGGAGGTAAACTTTAAACCCCTTCCCAGATCTAGCCAATGGTCAGAATATTCTCCACAGTTGAGTGGAGAGTGTGATACGACTTTCTCACATACTCTGTGCCTCACATTTGACCATGTCCCCTGGAGGGGAGACCTGGTGGCACTCAGAGGAAGGACAGCAGGTAGCCAGAAGAGACTTGATACCCTATGAGAATATACAGGGGGAGGTAATCCCCCTCAGGAACAGTCATAGGGGAGGGGAATAATGGGAAAATATGGGGGGGGGGAGGAATGGGAGGATACAAGGGATGGGATAAACATTGAGATGTAAGAATAATAAATTAATAAAAAAAAAACAACAACAACAACAAAAAACCAAAAAACAAACAAAATAAACAAATTAAAAAAACATGAAAAAAAAATTTTTTTTTAAATTAAAAAAAAAATAAAAGAACTTAGAAAAGGTTAGATTTTTTGTTTTTTTGTTTGTTTATTTTTCTTATTGTATTTTCTTTGGAACAAATAAAGAAAGGAGGCTGGAGAGATGGCTCAGAAATTAAGAACATTGACTGTTCTTTCAGAGGTCCTGGGTTCAATTCCCAGAAATCACATGGTGCCTCACAACCATCTATAATGTGATCTAATACCCCGTTTTGTCCTGTTGGCCTATGTGTAGACAGAATACTGTATACATAATAAATACATAATTTTAAAATGAAAATTAAAAAAAGAAGAAAAGGACTTTTTAAAATCGCGAAAGTGAATAAAATTTGAAAACTTGTGATTCCATTTTTAGTGGAAAATATGTATTTCTATATATTTATCCTACTTCTACATTTGATGTTTCATATTTGGAATTCTGATGATTCATCATAAATGTACTTAGATCACTGTACTCCTCTCTACTTCCAAAGTAAATAAGCCTTGAATCCTTGAAGCTTCAATGTACATATAAGTGCATTTACCTTCAGCAGGCTGTCCTGTGTCTTTCATCTCCTTGTCTTACAGGGCTGAGAGAGTAACACACTTGGGTTTCGTTTACCACTAGTCTTTTCTCCACATCACACCAGGAAAGACAGCTATGGCCTTCTTTCACTCCTTCTGCACAGACTTATCTGCATCAGAAGAGTCTTATCAGAGCTTACATCATAGGACCATCTAAATATTTTTCTGGTTCTTTCTAGCTTGAAGACAATATTCTGGCACGACACTCGCTTGTGATGACTAAACCCCTCTCATGACTGGTGTAGATGGAACACTCCTTGTGTTCGGCTCTGTTGGGATGCCAGGGGGAGAGCCTGGCAAGCTCTCACTGCAACAAAAGTACAAACAAACGGACATGATTGCTGCAGAGATGCAATTCCCAAATAACACATGGCATCACCACCGCACATGGAGCTGTAGAAAATCAAGCATCCGGGAAAGTCAGTGTTAACATACTGAAGAGACTCGCATGCTCTTCAAAATTCCATCTTAGCATCTCTCATCCCAACAATTTAGCACATTTCTAGGCTTTTCTAGACTTGATGGATCTTAGCTTTCGACTACTCAGATGCTTGTCTTCTACTCCCAAAATCCAAGGTATTCACACAGAAGAATAAGCATGAAAAAAAAAAAGTAGCCCTGAGTGGATCTAAAATTCTTTCTTTAATCAGAAGATAATAAATACAGCCCAGAGAAGCATACAAGCTGGTGTGGCTGAAGTTGACTGTTCTCAAGCTGTGACTTAGAACATTTATCAGTGTTTGTACATAAGTCTAAAAAGATAATGGCAACCAGGAAATGAGAGCAAAAACAATGGCACAGTACTAACAAAAGTGAAAGCTGGTAGAAAAACAAACAATTTTTAGTCAGAATATGAAATATGTATATAGTTGGTCTTCCTAAAAGAAGTGAATATTAGGCATAGGATCCAGTGAAACTTTAATAAAGTAAATTTCCTTGCACTTTCAGAAATCTCTCAAGATTAGAGAATATGTCTATAACACTCAGGAGTGTAAGGCACGAGAAACGTTGCAGAAGAGTGGGCTACAAGATGCTAAGAACCAGAGGATCCATGAGTTTCTTGTAAGAGCGTGTCTGCTATTGCTGTCAGAAGAATTACCAACATGATTGCTCAAACCAAATGTGAACGCAACAAATGTAGCATTAATGGTGATGCCAAGTTATATGGGGAAAAATCTACTGAGGCCAAAATCCTAGGCAAAGAACTATAGGCAACTGAGGGATGCTGGGAAGAGTACACCAATTGATTATAGAGTGTCAAATGGTAAGCCATGAAAATGTATATTATTTGGACCGAACAGGCTATATTTAGAAATATATATGTACATACATCTGCATATATGCTCATAATAACAATTAGTTAGAAAAGAGGTCAAGAATTTGAAGGAGCACGGGGAGGGCTTTATAGGAGAGCTTAGAGAGAGAAAATGGAAGGGGGAAATTAGTTATATCATAATACCAAACATTTAAAAAAGAAAAAATTCTTACAAAACCAACTTCATGAAGCCATATCCATACAGACTTCACTGTTATATATGGAGTATGGTGACAATTGTAAAATGCGGAATAAATATCAAGAAATGATCAAACACTAGGTAAGGACAGAAATAATAAAAAATACCATCTTGTCATCAATTATTATGAATGCTACAAACACCAGACTACTTTTAGAATGCAGGAAAGAAGTGAGATGGTTTTCCAATATTACACACAGTAAACAGCATGCTTTTCTCTTTAGAGGGTATGGAGACATTTGGGGCAGTAAAGAATATAGCCATCTATTCCCAACATGGGCCAAACTGCTTACGCTATCTGCTACAAGAAGAAATGCTAGCAAACATTTTGAGATAGAGACTGACTTGCAAGATTGTATTGCAGGAAAATATTGGTTGCATATTTTCAAGGGTTATGCCAATGACACCCTGATCTTTCTGGATGAAATGTTCTATTGTTTTGTTCTAGACTGAGCAAGAAGCTGCTTGGGTGATGTAATGCTTTTCTGCTGAAGACATTGCTGGCGAAGGCCTTGGCTCAGGAGTATAACTACTGCCACTACATGAAGCTGGGAATATTCCTGCTTTATATGTACTGGGGATGTTTGGGTGACACAGCACAACATCCTCTCTATTGCCTAGAAAGAAAATCAAATCAAATAAAATGAGAAAACAGATATATTAGACACAAAAGGAACTTTTAAATAAGGTAAGAATCCTAAAACTATAAAGATGATGATAGGCATTTTAAAAAAGAAAATATGAGCACAAAAATGGAGGATATATAGATATAGATAGACTTGTGTGTGTGAAAGCATTTTGACTTTTTTTTCAAAATTTCCTTTTTTATGAGTAAGTACATCCTCTTCCCCTGAACCTCAACAATGCAGCAGGGAAGGGGATCCAAAAGTAGGCAACAGAGTCCATGTCAGAGAGCCCTGCTCTAATTGCCAAGGAACTCTCATGAAGACCAAGCTGCCCATCAGCTACATATGTGGGTCCAGTGCATGTATGGGTACCTACACCCAGTCCATGCATGCTCTTTGGTTGGTGGTTCAGTCTCTCTGAGGCCCCATGGTCCTTGTTTATTTGACTCTGTTGGTCTTCTGTTGTGGAGTTCTTGTTCCCTTCAGATCTCTCTATTCTTCCCCCAACTCTTCCACAAGACTTCCAGAGCTCTGCTGTGGGGTCTGCATCTCTCAGAGGACAGTTATGTTAGGCTCCTGGCTGCAAGCATAACAGAGAATTATTAATACTGACATGGGCTGTCTCTCTTCCATGGTGTGTGTCTCAAGTTGGGCCAGTCATTGTTTGGCCCTTCCTTCAATCTTGCTCCATTTTTATCCCTGCATACCTTGTAGGTAGGGTATATTTGTGTGGAAGGTTTTGTGGGTGGGTTGGTGTCCTCCACTCTCCACTGGTGGTCATGTCTGGCTGTAAGAGGTGGCCACTTCAGTCTCCATATCCCTTGCTGCTAGGAGTTTCAGCTAGAGTCACCTCCAAATTCTCTTAGAAGCCTACCTCATCTAGGGTCTCCTGCTTGTTGCAGAGATGTCCCACTCCATTGGTTTCCCTTCGGTCTCCCTGCCCCCTCCCCTCTCACCCCTACTCTACCTCTACCTGATCTCCATTTCTTCCCCTCCCCCCAGTTCTCCCATCCAGTTCTCTCTCTTCATCCAATTTCAATGTCTATTTTATTTCTTTTCTGAGGGAAATTCAAGCATCCTCCCTGGGACCCTCCTTCTTGCTTAACTCCTTCAGGTGTGTAGATTTTAGAATGGTTATCCTCTACTATTTCGCCAATATCTATTTATAAGTGAATATATACCATGTGCATCTCTCTAAGTTTGGGTTACCTCACTCAAGATAATATTTTCTAATTCCACCCATTTACCTGCAAATTGCATGATTTCCTTGTTTTTAAGAGCCATTATGGTCTCATTTCTAACCAAAACATAACTTAAAGAGAGGGTGATAGAATGATGGTCACTGATTGAATTATATTTATGGAAAAAATGTGATTGTTCTGTTGTTAGTTGAAATTTATTTTTATAGGTCTTTTTAATCGTCAGTCTGTCACTAGCTATTTAAGTTGGAATTAAACAGGCAATCTATTGGACAAGTTCTTTTTAAGAAATATCTACATATGAAGAAAGAACAAGAAAATAGGCATATTATTGAGTAGATATTGCTTAACTAAATGCTAACCTAACTAAATGTATGATATATTGCTACAAAAAAATTATACCAAAAATCAATATATTTATGTCAATTAAAATGAATTCATTTTTAGAGTTCATTTTAAGTTTCTCTTAAACAAACAAATAACAACAACAAACGAATAAAGAACCCAAAACCAAGAAAACCATAATTTAAGGGCATACACCCTTCAGCTACTGCTGTAACAAAGTAACAGAATGTGAATATTTTTTAAAAAGAAAAGGTGTTTATTCAGCGTACAGTTTTAGAGAGAGTGGGTAATGCCGAAGAGCACTGCGCCTGCCCTGACAAAGTGCCTTCTGGGTACATTACACTGCAACAGACAGCATCACCAGAGGAGAAGGAGATTGCCAGAGCAGAATGAAAACCTGGGCCCGAGGTGTGCATGGGGAACTAACCACCATGCCAAATGCGACGATACCAGCCAGCAATCCCTGCAGGACAGCTACAGCAGTGAGAAGGCGCAATTCACATCCAAACCACATTGTGGGAACAGAGCATACGACCTACTGAGCCCACATTAGCAAAATAAGCAATGAAAGCCCCTGAGTTATTTATTTTCTGCTATTCAAGATAGGGAAAAATAAAAAGATTCATAGAAATGGTGAAATATGGACACATGCCAGGAAGTGAGAGTTAGGGTGAGGGATTGGTTTCGAGAATTCCACAATAGCACACAGCATAAATTTTAGGTTTCGTTTCAGATTATTGAAGAAAGACAGAGAAGGAAAGGGACAGGCAGTTAATATGTACATTATGCTACGTTTAAAAATAGTGAGCAACGAGAAGTGAATAGCAGAATGTGCTAATCTTCGTCAATAGGAGGGCTGTTAGATGGCTTGCTGTTTACTTCTTCACTGCATTACTCTAAGGTATTTAAATAATTAATTATTTTATAAGCAGTACACACGTGTTATGGCTGTAACTTAGCATTACACATGTGCATAGCCTGTACAAGGTTCTAGGTTCAGTCATTGGCACTTGCCAAAAAAAAAAAAAAAAAAAAAAGGAAAAACAGTATACATGCTTACTGTAATTTTGATAAAATAAGTATTCTGAAAATATCAGCACAGAATATTTCACTTCTTGATATTTCTAATGCACCAATTCTCTAGGTTTTTCCCCTTGCATTCTATGACTCATTGACAATCACATAATAAAATGCTGTGTTGCAGTTTGTAGCGTTTGAGGATACAACTTTCATGTCTAGATTTTATGATGATATTTATTTTTCTTTACTACATATTCTATTCTAGGTATTCATAATCTTCGAAGATATAATATTACATAAAGCTTTTTGGGACCTGGAAAAATCTTCACTGGCCTGGATATCTGTGCTGGGGTAGGCCGATCACATCTGCACCTTACAGACACACTTGGGACTTTTCTTCGGGCTGCTCTGAGACTCTCGATGGCTTTCCGAGCAGCCTCTCTTAGGAATGAATAAAGACATATCCTCAGGAAAAAGTGGAGTTTGCCTTCTAAGAACAAACTAAAGGCCTGATTCCATAAGGTCTAAGAGGTACTAATGTCCCACATCACTGGAAAGCTTGTGTTTGGTGACGGTGCTGCTAGAGTTACAGGAATGGCTTGTCCAGCCTCGTTTGGTTTCTTGACTAGAAGTTTTCTCAAAATACTAATTTCTTCCTGCAGTTCAGTTCATTACCTATCCACCCACATTACATTCCAATAACTGCCTCTGTGTAGCCCATATATCTATTCCAACGAATTTTCATTCCCTGCCATTTGCCAATGTATTAATGTGAATTCAGTTTCAATATCCTTTTCTGCCCAAATTTATTTGTCCTTGGAGATTTCCATTTTCTGGTTAAGCATTTCTAGAAAGGGTTTAGTTTATTTTCTGAGACCCAGTAGGACGATGCTATAATATAATATTAAGTGGTACTCAAGAGAACGGTTCACAGATTGAAGGCGTGGTACTCAAGAGAACGGTTCACAGATTGAAGGCGTGGTACTCAAGAGAACGGTTCACAGAGATTGAAGGCGTGGTACTCAAGAGAACGGTTCACAGATTGAAGGCGTGGTACTCAAGAGAACGGTTCACAGATTGAAGGCGTGGTACTCAAGAGAACGGTTCACAGATTGAAGGCGTGGTACTCAAGAGAACGGTTCACAGATTGAAGGCGTGGCGTGGTACTCAAGAGAACGGTTCACAGATTGAAGGCGTGGTACTCAAGAGAACGGTTCACAGATTGAAGGCGTGGTACTCAAGAGAACGGTTCACAGATTGAAGGCGTGGTACTCAAGAGAACGGTTCACAGATTGAAGGCGTGGTACTCAAGAGAACGGTTCACAGATTGAAGGCGTGGTACTCAGAGAACGGTTCACAGAGATTGAAGGCGTGGTACTCAAGAGAACGGTTCACAGTGAAGGCGTGGTGCTCAAGAGAACGGTTCACAGATTGAAGGCGTGGTACTCAAGAGAACGGTTCACAGATTGAAGGCGTGGTACTCAAGAGAACGGTTCACAGATTGAAGGCGTGGTACTCAAGAGAACGGTTCACAGAGATTGAAGGCGTGGTACTCAAGAGAACGGTTCACAGTGAAGGCGTGGTACTCAAGAGAACGGTTCACAGATTGAAGGTGTGGTACTCAAGTCAAGAGAGAACGGTTCACAGATTGAAGGCGTGGTACTCAAGAGAACGGTTCACAGAGATTGAAGGTATGGTACTCAAGAGAACGGTTCACAGATTGAAGGCGTGGTACTCAAGAGAACGGTTCACAGATTGAAGGCGTGGTACTCAAGAGAACGGTTCACAGAGATTGAGGCGTGGTACTCAAGAGAACGGTTCACAGTGAAGGCGTGGTACTCAAGAGAACGGTTCACAGAGTGAAGGCGTGGTACTCAAGAGAACGGTTCACAGATTGAAGGCGTGGTACTCAAGAGAACGGTTCACAGATTGAAGGCGTGGTACTCAAGAGAACGGTTCACAGATTGAAGGCGTGGTACTCAAGAGAACGGTTCACAGATTGAAGGCGTGGTACTCAAGAGAACGGTTCACAGATTGAAGGCGTGTAATCAAGAGAACGGTTCACAGATTGAAGGCGTGGTACTCAAGAGAACGGTTCACAGATTGAAGGCGTGGTACTCAAGAGAAACGGTTCACAGAGATTGAAAGGCGTGGTACTCAAGAGAACGGTTCACAGTGAAGGCGTGGTACTCAAGAGAACGGTTCACAGATGAAGGTGTGGTACTCAAGAGAACGGTTCACAGATTGAAGGCGTGGTACTCAAGAGAACGGTTCACAGAGATTGAAGGTATGGTACTCAAGAGAACGGTTCACAGATTGAAGGCGTGGTACTCAAGAGAACGGTTCACAGATTGAAGGCGTGGTACTCAAGAGAACGGTTCACAGAGATTGAAGGCGTGGTACTCAAGAGAACGGTTCACAGTGAAGGCGTGGTACTCAAGAGAACGGTTCACAGATTGAAGGCGTGGTACTCAAGAGAACGGTTCACAGATTGAAGGCGTGGTACTCAAGAGAACGGTTCACAGATTGAAGGCGTGGTACTCAAGAGAACGGTTCACAGAGATTGAAGGCGTGGTACTCAAGAGAACGGTTCACAGATTGAAGGCGTGGTACTCAAGAGAACGGTTCACAGATTGAAGGCGTGGTACTCAAGAGAACGGTTCACAGATTGAAGGCGTGGTACTCAAGAGAACGGTTCACAGATTGAAGGCGTGGTACTCAAGAGAACGGTTCACAGATTGAAGGCGGAGATTGAAGGCGTGGTACTCAAGAGACGGTTCACAGTGAAGGCGTGTATCAGAGAACGGTTACAGATTGAAGGCGGGTACTCAAGAGAACGGTTCACAGATTGAGGCGTTGGTACTCAAGAGAACGGTTCACAGAGATTGAAGGCGTGGTACTCAAGAGAACGGTTCACAGTGAAGGCGTTGGTACTCAAGAGAAACGGTTCACAGATTGAAGGCGTGGTACTCAAGAGAACGGTTCACAGATTGAAGGCGTGGTACTCAAGAGAACGGTTCACAGAGATGAAGGTATGGTACTCAAGAGAACGGTTCACAGATTGAAGGCGTGGTACTCAAGAGAACGGTTCACAGATTGAAGGCGTGGTACTCAAGAGAACGGTTCACAGATTGAAGGCGTGGTACTCAAGAGAACGGTTCACAGAGATTGAAGGCGTGGTACTCAAGAGAACGGTTCACAGATTGAAGGCGTGGTCCCTCACAAAAGCCGTGGGCAGAGAAAGGTCATTGGGGAAGTGGTTGTACCATGTGGACTCTGCCTTCACCAATGAATTAAAACAATATTACATTTAAATTATAAAGAACCTCAGAAGGTAGTGAAATGGTGGTAATGAGGCTGGCCTCACTGACAGTGTGTCTTTGAGGGTATGTGTGTCCTGCCATTCCCTCCCATTCTGTCTTTCTCCCCCTCTGCCTTCTGTCTGTCCTAATCAATCCAAAGATATGTATCTCTGCTTCCTATATACAGCAAGGCAACCAGATGGCCATGGACTAAAACCACGAGAAAATAAATCTTTTCCAACTTAAAACAATTTATCCGAAGTATGGTAAAAAGTCATAACAAGTAATAAAATGAATTATCATAAGATCAGCTGGTAGTTGAAAGTACCCCCAAGGAATAGTAGCCTTGGTTTCTGCTGTTAAAGGCAGATATAATATCTCATATTGTTTTTCTCTTGGCAAGAGGATTCTGCCTACCGAGGCAATGTAGCCTCTCGTGAGGCAGGGCACTTGATAACTGCCCTAACAGAAGTGCTTCCCCTTTAAGACGCAGAGTCACAGAGCAGGCAGAGCCCACAGTTAAAACAACAGAAACATAAATTCCCCAAGTAGGTCACTGCCTGCAATGATAAGCACAATCACTCTTGCTCCACTGTTTGATTCCTGTTTCCTTCCTACAGGGAGCACAACAGTACATAAAAATCCTTAAAGCCTTCACTGCTGTGTCCTGGAGAATAACGTTCTCTCTTACGGATGCAGTTCAAATACAGAGCACCTGGTACATCTTGAATTCCTACCACCAGTCAGGAGAAGTGACATCCAAGTAGACCTTTTTATGTTCTATACACAGCATAGTGTATGGATGTAAAAATGCTGTGAGGCTTATATAAGAAGACACTGCTCAACTAAATATCTAAATACACTAACACCTCCTCATTGAAGCACTGCAGCTTGGAAATCTTTTAGATGCTTGATGTGAAAAGCAATATAACAAAAATAGGAAACCCCAATTATGTTTATAGGAGTTAGGAGTAAAATCTTGGTATTACGAACACAATTTTACATCCTATGAAGCATCACTATATGTGGCCTGATAGTGTAACAAAAACCATCATCTTGTCACACCAGAGGACATAATTTATGTCTTGTCACCTTAGGACATAACTTAACTTAATCATTTCCTTAGTAGTTTCTTCTATAAATATGGCCAGAGTAGGTATTTAAGTAGGCCTCAAACATAGAAGATTCAAAATTATCCCAATAACTCTATCTTTAACTTCTTTACCTTGGTGGCTGATTCCTAAATCATCCTAGAACGTATCTTCAACTTTTAGTACGAAACATATTTTTCCAAGACCTACACTTGGCTCATCCAACTGACCAGCATGATTTCAGTGAATGTTTGACCCATGTAGATAGATCTTACATCTACTGGAGCTGTTGAATGAGAAAGAGAATTAGTAAGGGAAGTAGGTAGGCCAACTTGAACACTTCTCTTGCCCTCTTCCACTCCTCCAAACTCAGTGCCTCAATCTCATGCCCAGATCTGTAACAAACCATGTGCCGTGGCCTTCCCTCCATCCCTGCCACTATTTCCTGTGGGTCACATAGATCTCCGCCCCACCCCCAGCCTTCCTTCCCCAAACTCACCACTTATCTCAGTCCCCAATGCCAGCAGTCATTCCCTGGAAGGCTGCAGCCTTCTACTGCCAGAGAAACTGGTAGAATAACTACAGATCCTCACTTTTAAAAATTCTCCTTCAAACCCGTTCTCCTCAGTCTCACTGCCAGATTTGTAGAGGACCACCTGTTTCTGCCTACCCTTTCCCTCTTCCTCAATCTCCACGCCATCATCTAGATCTTTTAACCTTTTCTCCACTCGCTCAGTTTTTCCCAGCCCCCAACTCCAGCAAGCATTTCATGGGGATCCAACAGCCAAACTGCCAGAGAAGCAAATAAGCCAGTCGAATTAATAGAGTAAAAATGGCCATCCTACCAAAAGCAGTCTACACATTCAATGTAATTCCCATAAAATTCCCAACATGATTATTCACAGATCTTGAAAGGTCAATTTTCACATTCATATAGAATCACAAAGAAAATAACCCACCATCAAAACAGGCTCTCTAAAACAACCCTACGTAACCAAAAAGAGGTATCACTAAGACCAGTTTCAAGCTGTACTGCAGAGCTATAGTTAAAAAAACAAAACAAAACAATAATAACAACAATAACCAAGCATTATATTGACACAAAATATACGTATCAACCAGTAGAATCAAATTGAAGACCCAGACATAAATCCACATACCAAAAGACACCTGATTGTTGTTAAAGAAGCCAGATATACACACAGGAAAAAAAATAAGGCATCTTCAACAAGTTCTGCAGGTCAAACTGATGTCTGCATGTAGAAGAATGCAAAAAGATCCATGTTTATTATCTTCCACAAAACTCAAGTCCAAGTGGATCAAAGGCCCCAACATACAACCTGATACACTGAACTTGAGAGAAGTGAGGAATAGCTGAAGGCACTGACACAAGAGAAGACATTATGAACAGAACATCATTACAAGAGAGCAGACTATAGAATGGAAAAATATTTTTACCAACTACACATCCAATAGTGGTCTAATATCCAAAATATATAAAGAACTTAAAAACTGGATATCAAGAAAAAAAATAACCCGATTTAAAAAATGGGGTATAGATCTAAACAGAGAATTCTTTTGTAAACATATACATTTATATGATTAAACATAAGTGAAATGAGCTACATACATCAGAAAGAACCCTGAAACAATCAGGAATTATATAAATGTTACATTCATAATGATTTGGATATTTGTATTTGGCAACCTTGAAGAAAACGTCTTTCCTATCTAGGTGAGTCTAAAACTTTGAAGGCAAATCAATATCTATCATATCTCATCTCTATTAACTGAAAACATCTATCTAGATCTGAAAACATCTTAACCCCTAAACAACTAAGCATAATCATAAGACTAAACTATCTGGTCTTCACCCACATCAGAGACTTGAGAAGGAACAAAACTTAATTACTTGAGTGAACTGGAAGTGCAGGTTAGCAGCTTCCAAAATAAAAAGATGACAGACAGTTTGCTGCCTGAACAGTCACCCAAAACTCTCTATACCGTTGGAGTACTATCTTCAGCCTTCTGACCCAATATATCTGACAGACATATTTGTGAGGCAGAACTATTGAGGAATTGTTTACCCTGTCTTGGCAGAGTTTGGCTTCCAACTCAGCCTGGATCCAAGATTTGCCAATTTTATGCAGAATTCTGTCTGTGGTAGAAATGAGGACATTTTGGCCAGTGGTTTGTTTGCCACATTTGAAGCCATCTCCATACGGAGGTTCTTTGATACTCATCACATTCTTTGAGGTGTACTGATTGTTACCAGGAGTTAACTTGTCTTATTGTCAAAGAATCTTTAGAATACTAAAAGCATCTTTAAAGGCCATATTAGGTAGGTCTCTGAGGCTTTTGAAGACCTTAACTATTTTACCTTTTATATCTATAGAATCATATTTATCTGTTAAAGCTAGGATATATATTCTTGTGATAAAAACAGACTAGTAATTGACATGACCATGATTTTATCAACTAACTATTAGCTTGTATTACCAAACAGACTGCAATACCACTTTCAAGGTATTGGAAGTAAACCTTGTATTAGAATTGAGTTGTATGGATACAATACCTCATATTAGGGTAGAAATATATATATATATATATATATATATATATATATATAAAATGTGTTTGAAGAATAATCTTAAATTTGATTTCTATACCAATGTATCAAAATTAAACTTATTTTGTATCAATATTCAAAATTCTATACCAATGAATTAAAAATAACCTTATTCATATGTAACAATTAAGGCCTTAAGTTGAGGAGTAGATTCAATAATCCACTTTTTGTTCTATCATCCCTATATATTTCTATATCCCTCTTTCTTTCTTTTCATCTCCTACCTCCTTACCTATGAAAGTAAGATAAAGGAAAAGAAAACCATTCCTGAGTCCAACCTAGTTTTCTCTCTGTATAAGACCAATAATTTAAATGGTGATCTCTGCATGCTGGACTTCTGCAGAAATAAAGGTGCCTCGAATTTACATATGGAGAAAAAAATAAAGAAAGGAAGACATGTTCAACATCTTTAGCCATCAGAAAAATTCGAATAAAAACTACTTGAAATGTCACCTTCCATTGGTCATAATAGCTAAGATTAATAAGACAAACGACAACTCATGCTTGAGGGGAAGTGGGCCAAAGCAGATACTCATCCATTGTTTGTAGGCATACGAATTTTGGGGATCCACTATGTGAATCAGTGTGACTACTCCTCAGAAAGATGAGACTTATCTACCTCAAGATCCAGCTGTATTACTCTTGCTATATTCCAAATGGACTGTTAATTCTACCACAGAGAAATTTGCTCAACCATGTTTATCACTCATTTATTTATAATAGCCAGAGGTTGGAAACAACCTAGATGTCCCAAAACAGATGGATAGATAAAATAATAATGTAATACATTTACACAAAAGAATAAGAGTCAACTGTTTAATAACTGAAATAATAAAATTTATAGGTCAGTGGATGAAAATAGAAAAATAATCCTCAGTGGGGTAGCCCAGACGCAGAAAGGCACACATGGTATGATTTTTTTCTTTTTTTGAAACAGGGTTTCTCACTATAGCCTTGGCTGTTGTGACCTCCCTTTGTAGACCAGGCTGACTTCAAACTCACAGAGACCTGCCTGTCTCTGCCTCCTGCATGCTGGGATTAAAGGCACATATCACTAGGCCAAGCCACCTGTTATGGTATGACTTTTTAATGTAGGTATCAATAGTTAAATCAAAGATCACCAAACTAAAATCCACAGAGCTATCTAGGTTAGGAATACAGTAAGGGGCTGCATAGTGCTAGTGGTGAATAGAGCTCTCTAGGAAGGGTAAACAGAACACATAGTTATGGATGGAGGCAGCAGGGATGAAGCAGGATGATCATGTTGGTAGGGGAAGGGGAGTGGGGGCAAGGAAGGAAATATGGGAGGGAGAGCTAAAATTAAGGACTGTTTGAGTGGTAGTATGGGAACTTAATACCTTAAACTTTTCCTAATGTATATACATATATGAAGGTGATCTAAATGAAAACTCCAAAATTCACCAAATGAAGTTTCCAGTGCTAGAAGTTGGTTACATCTAAATGAATTGTTGACAATGGTGTCCTATGGGAACACCCAAACCACCATAGTGGTTCCAAGACTATAAATTGACAACTGATTCCCAGGTTCTATTGATGAAGACAGCACTTACATAATTAACTGAACATAGAGAGATAGAGATTGTTTCTACATAGAGCCTTCACCCCCTCTGAGTAGAGTTAATGTCGTTGGAAGGTACTCTGCATGCTATCAAGGATTAAGGTAAACACTAACCCATCTGCAAATCATTTAATTTACAATGGTGCCATGCCTGCAAGATATGGTAGCACAATGGTGATGGTACAATGCCTCTGGAAAACCAACCAATATCTTATTTGACTTAAGGCACACTCTGCGAGATGGAACCCACACAGGACACTGCCTGGGTGACCAAGAACCTGAGACTAGATATGGCAGGGACCTAGGAAAAAGAACCAAACACTTTTGCTCTACTAAAAAATGCAGCAGTAAAATGACTCCTAAAGACACTCTGCTCTACTCATAGATCAATGCCTTGCTCAGCCATCATCAGAGAAGCCTGTTCCTACAGCAGAAAGGAACTGATTAAGGGAACAACAGCCAGACATTGTGCAGACAGTGAGAGACCTTGGAACACTCAGCCCTGAACGTGATGTCTCTGTCAAATCCTCAGGGCTCAGGGAACTCTGCAGAATAAGAGATACAAGTGTATAAGATCCGAAGGGGATGGAGGACACCAAGGAAATTAGGCTGTTTAGATCAAAAGGATGAAAGCATCCTACTTTCTGGACGTCATGTGCCTTTATCCTACTTCCTGGACGTCATGTGCCTTTATCCTACTTCCTGGACGTCATGTGCCTTTATCCTACTTCCTGGACCTCATATGCCTTTATCCTACTTCCTGGACATCATTTGCCTTTATCCTCTTCCTGGACCTCATGTGCCTTTATCCTACTTCCTGGACCTCATGTGCCTTTTCCCTACTTCCTGGACCTCATGTGCCTTTATCCTACTTCCTGGACCTCATGTGCCATTATCCTACTTCCTGGACCTCATGCGCCTTTATCCTACTTCCTGGACCTCATGTGCCTTTATCCTACTTCCTGGACCTCATGTGCCTTTATCCTACTTCCTGGACCTCATGTGCCTTTATCCTACTTCCTGGACCTCATATGCCTTTATCCCGGCAACAGGAAGAGATTTCCTAAAATACTTCATCATCATTTGGATTTAGACCATAAGATAAATTGTCTTTGAAGAGTTCAGATTTTCTTCTTTTGCTTCTATAAAGTATAGTCCCAATACCACAGAGATTTATAGATGACTAACAGAATACAGTGTTCCACATTGCAAAAGAAAAAAAGGGTGGCCATGAGTCGACCACTTAAATTTATAAAGAGAAAAAATGCCTGTAAACAAATGGCCACCATTCCTTCCACACCTGGACAATTAGCAGATGCAGAATGGTCAGCTTGCACTGCTGCGCTGTAGTGTGCCGTGGTGTGGATTGCTGTCAGGTCATATAGGTAAGTCTCCAGCCTTAGCTGGAAGTCTAAGATCAAGGTACCTGCGTGATTGGGCTCTGATGAACATCTTTTCCCATTGCTTGTTGAATTCCTGTGGTCTCAAACAGGAGAGAAAGAGCTAGCTAGCTCTCTGGTCTCCATTTGTCAGGACACCCATCTCAGTTAGAAGGACAAGGCTCCAACTTTAAGTTACATTGGCATTACGTCATGAGAATGTTAATTTGGAGGATGCTGCTCAGCAGTAAGTCCACTAGAACCAGTGAGGCCAGGTTGTCTTAGGCATATATAAAAATAGAGTGAAATAAAGTAAACATTCCCTTCCAGCTTAAATTGGAAGACAATCACCAACCAACCTAACTCTGGCCCGTGAGGTGTCTCTGCAGGAGCCTTGGGATCATTGATGTATCTTACGAGAACACATGTCTCTCTCTTTTTTAAAATCTTGCTCTTTTATTTTTTATTAAACTTTAAAAATTTTTACATATATATTTATATTATTATACATATATACAATAAACTAACTTTAGGAAGAAGAACCATGACACAATCAGGAATTAAATAAATGTTACATTCTTAGTGTTTTGGCTATTTGTAATTGACAGCCTTGAAGAAAACATCTTTCTTATCTTGGTGCACCTAAAATTCTGACTGTAAATCAATCTCCATCACATCTTGTCTTTATCAACTTAAAACATCTACCTAGACCTAAAAACATGTGTCTCTTATCATGCCTTTCCTGTTCCTTTAAATAAAATAGCCAATGGCTTAGAGGGAAAGTGTTTGTTGTCTTAAGTTGCAGACTAAACAATATTGTGTTGTATGAGATCAGTAGTTTTTACTTACATTCTCAGCGAAAACCTAAACCCTTTCAAGTAGTTGAAGGACCATAAATAAATCTATTACATGGCACTTTACTCTTTTCCACCACCAAAGATAAAAAACAGAAGGATATACAGAAATCACATTACCTTGCTAACTGACAGAAATCAGCCACAGTAGAGTGGCTATAGACTCTGTTCACATACAGTCACTCTAAAAGACCTCAGAAAATAAATGCTACATTTTTCTTTCTTATCACAGGGAAGTGGAAAGGATAACTTGATAACAAAAGTCACCACATTTTTACAAAGTTCTTTTCTATTAGAAATTATTAAAACAGTGTATTTCAGTGGTAGCTATGTTTTTAAAAAAATCATTCTAGAGGTTTGGGTGTGTGGGAAGCTGGGTTTGTGGGAAAGTGTTACAACTGGTTGATAAAAATAATAAAACCAATTCTTGCATACTTAATTCAGCATAGAACATGTGATAATAGGTGTGAAAACAAGGGGATGAAATTTGTGCTAAAACTTTGTATCTTGAGAAATACAGAAATATCTAATGTTTGTGCTAGGCACACTGTGTGTTCCTGTTCAATTGAGTAAATCCATTATTTCTAATATTAATATTTGGTGGCTGTAGTTTTCCACTATTTTATAACTTGTAGTGGAACAAGGTACTTTTAATCATGCATGTACTCTACTTTATGTCCAGTGTACTTCCTAGGCCTAAGACTCACAAGAATGCTTATATCCTGGGCTACAAGATAGCTTTGCATTTGCCAATAGACTTGAGAGCAATTTTTGAATTATCTGTTCTTTGCAGATGTTTTCTAGCCACAGAGAAAATTACTTAACGGGAAATTTATATCCCATAGAGGATTGCACAGCCAGGAAAACCAACTGCATGACTGACCATGATGTAGGCAAAACCCAAACAAAACCACATTAGCATGAGACTTGCCACTAGTCCTCCCATACTGGGTGAATTTCAATCCCCACTGCACTGGGTGTGTCACCTGAGAAAACTACACAAGTCCATGAGGCCCATCCCTAAGGAAAGAGCGACAACACTAATAATTCAGTTTTAAAAGTAAATTTGACCTCTGGTGGCTGAGTTTTTGACAGAATAAATATTTGCTAATTAGTTTTTATGTGTGGGATGTGTGTATGTGTGGGTGCATGTACATGTTTGTGTGTTCATGTGTGCATGCAGGTGTGTGCTAGAGGTTGTCTTCCTTAGTCCCTCCCTGCTTTGTGTGCAGACATGTTCTCCTACTGAACACAGAGCTCAGGTATTTGCATAGGCCTGCTACCCAGAGAGCTCCAGGGATGCACCTGCAGCGTGGACTGTGGAAGTCACTCACCACAGCCAGCAGGGTTTTCCTTGTTGTTGATTGGTTGTTTCTGTTTTTGTTTAATGCAGGTACTAAGGATGGAAGTCAGGTTCTCGAGCTTGTATGGCAATCACTCTACCATTTGAATCATCTCTCTCTACCTCCAAAGAATAAAGCAATTTTCAAAAATCTGATAAACTCTTAGAGATTTCTCAGAGGAAAGCAAGGTAACTGCTCCTATCACAATATGCAGGAAGACAAAGAAATATTTCTAAAACTTTTATAAACCTATAGGTTTTTAAATGTCTTTTTTATTATGTTTCTTTTTAAACATATACATTTATATTATTGCACATGGGTAAAATAAACTACATGTAGCAGGAAGAACCACGAGACAACCAGGAATTATATAAATGTTACACTCATAGTGATTTGGCTATTTGAATTTGGCAAACTTGAAGTAAACATCTTTCCTATCTTGTTGGGTTTAAATATCTGAATGGAAATTAATATCTATCATATCTCATCTCTATTAGCTTAAAACATCTATCTTGATCTAAAAACATATTAACCCCCAAACAACTATGCTTAATTGTAAGACTAAACTATCTGGTCTTCAACCCCATCAGAGACTTGGGAAACAATAAAACTTAAATTCCTGAGTGAACCCAGTAGGTTTTTTGAGTATGTTCGGTAGTTACAATTAATACAGAGTTTTACCACAAGGTTAAGAAAAGGTGTTTTCTTTAAACAAATGCATAATGCTTGAACAACTGAAAATATACAAACAAACAAAAAACCCAAATTAATGTTGTACTTGGATTAAGATACTCTTGAGAATGTTTCATTTTAAATATGTGGCATTCAAACACTAGGAGGCACAGAAATTCATGTGGAACAAAAGCTATGTAACACAGGAAGATAAAATAGTAAGTGTGTTAACTATAAAATATTCATTAAATACTGGAAACACTAAAACTTTATTAACTAATTTCAAATACAGGTGTGTGTGCGTGTGTGTGTGTATGTGTGTATATGTGTGTGTATGTGTGTGTGTGTATGTGTGTGTATGTGTGTGTGTATGTGTGTGTGTGTGTGTGTGTGTGTGTGTGTGTGTGTGTGTGAGTTCACATATATTTGTTTGGTGTCTAGAGGCCTGTTCGTATCCTTACCTATTGTTGACATTATATTTCTGAAACTTTGTCTTTCTCTGAACCTGGATGTTATTTATTGGGCCTCATGGGTTTAGCAATGATGTACAGAGATATTGCCCTGTAGAATCAAATGACACCTATCCTCTGCAGCAAACTGGGCATACAGAGGTGGATCACAGCACCAGGCATTTTGTTTTACTTATTTTTAACAAGATTTCTAAGAGGCCAGAACTTTTTTTTACTTCATAAGGTATGAACGAGTGATTCTTACGTCACGCCCCTGTTATTCAATAGGGTCCTCCTCAAATATTTTCTCATTTGCTAGCTTTATGTTTGCCAAAATTACAGGCATATTTATTATTTTACTCTTCTTATTTTATTTATCTTATGTTATTCTTTTAAAAGTTAACTTGATTCATTTATTGAGTCTTCTGCTACAAGCACATTATTATTACCACATTGTTATAAAGAAAATGCCTACTTCTCCTGGGAAGATTATGATTGTATCATTTACGACGACCCCAATAGAAAAGGTCAGCTTCAAAGCAGAATTATTGGATAAAAGTTTATTACAAATGTGTAGCTTTAGGAGAACCTGGAAAGGAGAATAACAATTCTGACCTGTCATCACCCTCACTTCGGACAGGGCATGGAAGAAACAGCTGCAGGAACCTGGATGGAGAAAACCTGAGTAGAGAAAGTCAGCTCTGGGCCGGAACAGCTTAACAATGGCAGAGCCTGCTTCCTGTGAGACAGAGAAGGAAGAAGGTATGTGAATTAACTGTCCTTTTTCTTCCTTCAGTCTCTTTCCAGATCTTTCACTTTAAAAGGGATATAATAAAGTTTGGAATTGAGCTAGAGGACTGTACATCCATGCTTTCAGTATCCCTTAGGAATAACTCAAGAAGCCCTCTTCAAAACTCCTTCTTTTACTAGGATCTTAGAGTTCATGCTCAGATGATGGGACCTTGGATGCTCAGTTGCAGTGATTTGTCTGGTGTGCCTCATTTATCGCTGGATGCAAGCAACCATCAACACATGTAGTTCCCTTTAAGGAATTCGTAGCAGACTCCATTTCAAATAATGAGTTGGGAAAATGTATCCATCCTGGTTCTCTAGAGGAGCAGAAACAATCAGAGGAATGCGTATTAAAAGAGGGTTTGTTTATAGCTTACACCGTAAGGCCTTGGTATTCCAACCATGGTTGTTTCGTCCTAGAGAGTCAGGCACTGTAGTCATGTTGGCACTGTAGTCATGTTGGCACTGTAGTCATGTAAGCACTGTAGTCATGTAGGCACTGTAGTCATGTAAGCACTGTAGTCATGTAGGCACTGTAGTCATGTTGGCACTGTAGTCATGTAGGCACTGTAGTAATGTAAGCAGTGTAGTCATGTAGGCACTGTAGTCATGTAGGCACTGTAGTCATGTAGGCACTGTAGTCATGTTGGCACTGTAGTCATGTAGGCACTGTAGTCATGTAGGCACTGTAGTCATGTAAGCACTGTAGTCATGTAGGCACTGTAGTCATGTAGGCACTGTAGTCATGTAGGCACTGTAGTCATGTAGGCACTGTAGTCATGTTGGCACTGTAGTCATGTAGGCACTGTAGTCATGTAGGCACTGTAGTCATGTAGGCACTGTAGTCATGTAGGCACTGTAGTCATGTAGGCACTGTAGTCATGTAGGCACTGTAGTCATGTTGGCACTGTAGTCATGTTGGCACTGTAGTCATGTAGGCACTGTAGTCATGTAGGCACTGTAGTCATGTAGGCACTGTAGTCATGTTGGCACTGTAGTCATGTAGGCACTGTAGTCATGTAGGCACTGTAGTCATGTAGGCACTGTAGTCATGTAGGCACTCTAGTCATGTAGGCACTGTAGTCATGTAGGCACTGTAGTCATGTAGGCACTGTAGTCATGTAGGCACTGTAGTCATGTAGGCACTGTAGTCATGTAGGCACTGTAGTCATGTAAGCACTGTAGTCATGTAGGCACTGTAGTCATGTAGGCACTGTAGTCATGTAGGCACTCTAGTCATGTAGGCACTGTAGTCATGTAGGCACTGTAGTCATGTAAGCACTGTAGTCATGTAGGCACTGTAGTCATGTAGGCACTGTAGTCATGTAGGCACTGTAGTCATGTAGGCACTGTAGTCATGTAGGCACTGTAGTCATGTAGGCACTGTAGTCATGTAGGCACTGTAGTCATGTAGGCACTGTAGTCATGTACTGTAGTCGTAGGCACTGTAGTCATGTAGGCACTGTAGTCATGTAGGCACTGTAGTCATGTAGGCACTGTAGTATGTAAGCACTGTAGTCATGTAGGCACTGTAGTCATGTAGGCACTGTAGTCATGTAGGCACTGTAGTCATGTTGCACTGTAGTCATGTAGGCACTGTAGTCATGTAGGCACTGTAGTCATGTAAGCACTGTAGTCATGTAGGCACTGTAGTCATGTAGCACTGTAGTCATGTAGGCACTGTAGTCATGTAGGCACTGTAGTCATGTAGGCACTGTAGTCATGTAGGCACTGTAGTCATGTAGGCACTGTAGTCATGTAGGCACTGTAGTCATGTAAGCACTGTAGTCATGTAGGCACTGTAGTCATGTAGGCACTGTAGTCATGTAGGCACTGTAGTCATGTAGGCACTGTAGTCATGTAGGCACTGTAGTCATGTAAGCACTGTAGTCATGTTGGCACTGTAGTCATGTAGGCACTGTAGTCATGTAGGCACTGTAGTCATGTAGGCACTGTAGTCATGTTGGCACTGTAGTCATGTAGGCACTGTAGTCATGTAAGCACTGTAGTCATGTAAGCACTGTAGTCATGTAGGCACTGTAGTCATGTAGGCACTCTAGTCATGTAGGCACTGTAGTCATGTAGGCACTCTAGTCATGTAGGCACTCTAGTCATGTAAGCACCATTGAGTACTACAGAGCCATAAATAGATGTTTGCCTTTTGGAGGTTTGACTACAAATCTTTTCAAATGTCCATACTCAGTGAACAATTAGATTTTAATATAATTTACTTTTAATTTGCTTAATAATGGTGCCTGAAGTATTTTGAATAAATTACAGATCAGTACCTTGGGAAAACTACTAAATGCAACAGGAATTGAAACTCTAATGCATTTTACGTGCACAGAGTTTATTTCTTATATCTACCTATGATGTCATGTGATCTGTTTAATGATGGAGTAGAGGCCCAGGTTTGGCTACAGTTTGAATACTAAGTTTTCTATTTATTGTCTTAAGAGAGACAGATTTCTTTAAATTTTCACATTTAAAAATTATTTCTCTTTTTTGAGATTATAATTATATAATTGCCTTTCTCTTTTCCTCTCTCCAAAGCCTCCCAAATACCACCTTGTTCTCTTCATTAAACTTTCACATTGTATGTCATCTTTTAATAAATATATGTATTATAAAACTAGATGTTCTCTCTAACTGCAACACAAGGTAGAAGTATAGATTTTTTTTGTTTCTAAATCATATTTGATTTCTTAAATCTAAATAGACAAAAATAATTTCTATAATTCTTTTATTCCATTAATTAATTTGTTTATTTACTTTACATCCTGGTGAGAAGTTCCCCTCCTTCATCCCCTCCCACTCTCTCCCCCTCCTCTCCCTTCCCTCCCTATGTTCCCCAATCCCCCATTCTCAGAGAAGAGGAGCCCTCCCATGGGCATCACCCTGCCTTGGCGCATCAAGTAGGACTGGGTGCATCATCTACTGAGGCGAGACAAGCTGTCCAGTTAGGGGGAAGGTATCGAAATGCAGGCAAGAGAGTCAAAGTCAGTCCCTGCTCCTGCTGTTAAAGGTTTCCTATGAGAGCCCAGGTAGCTGTTAGCTAAGCATGGGGGCTTAGGTTCTTCCCAAGAATTGGCTCTGGTTGGTGGTTCAGTCTTTATGAGCCCCTATGGGCTCAGGTTAGTTGATTTTGTAAGTTTTTTTTTTCCATGTCCTTGACGTCTCTGGCTCTTACAATTTTTCCTCCCCCTCTTCCATAAGGTTCTCAGAGTTCCACCTAATGCATGGCTGTGTGTCTCTGCATCTGTTTTCATACCTGCTGGGTGAAGCTACTCAGATGACTGTTATGCTGGTCTCCTGTCTGCAAGTATAGCAGAATACTATTAATAGCGTCAATGGTGGGCTCCGGCTCTCTCTCTCACGGTGTGTGGCTTAACTCGACCCAGTCATTGGTTGGCTGGGTCAAAGGTTTTCTGTGTGAGTTGGTGTCCCTTACCCTCTTCTGGCTACAGGAGGTGGCTACTTCAGGCTCCATATCCCCTGTCGCTAGGAGTTTCAGCTCAGGACATCACCACAGACACCTGGGAGCCTCTCTGACCCAGAGATGCTGCCTCACTGATTTCTGTTCTCTCTCCTAGCCCTCCACTCCCCCTTTCCTCACACCTAACCCGCCTTCACCTCCCCTATCCATATCTCACCCTGTTCTCTCCTTCCCGCTACTTCAGATGTCTATTTTATTTCCCCCTCTGAGTGATTTAAGCATCCTGCCTGTTAAAAGGGGCACAAATCTGTTGACAATCTCAACAAACTGTTTTGAGTGTCTGGGTATAACACATTGGGAAAACTGAAGTATTTTGCTTTATGTTCATTTAGATGTAACAAACAATAGCTGTGCACAGTTTATAATATTATTAACACACACACACATACACACACACACATACACACACACACATACACACACACACGCACACACACACATACACACACACACACACACACACACAAGAACCTAATAAAATTTTATTTAGGTTCCTGACCTAATAAAATTAAGATGAGATAAGTGTAAGGTGAAATTAAGATGGAGGAATTAATTAATTTTTGTATATGGTAGTTGGTGTGACATTTCTCTTTTATGATTATTTTATAAATATTGAGAATTTTAAAAAGCAGCAACAAAGATCTCATTGAGAAGCCTCAATGTACACCACATCATGAAGGTCACATTGAACTTTTACTGCACATGTTACATGGCATGTCGTCAGATCTTAATGTAAAACAAAGAATAAGAAAGGAAAAATGAGTAAAAGAAAGGAGGAAAGAGAATGCCTAAAGCTATTGAATTTTGGAATAGCTTTGTGTACCGGCATTGACAAGAATGTAGTAAGTGTAGATTCAGGGGGCAAGATTTAAATTTAATGCCGAGTGTATAACAAATAAAATTTTAGAGGTCATGTCTTTCTTCATGTAATTAACACTGAAATAAATGGATATTTAAGGGAAGTTTTAACTTTTCTTTATTTAAAATAACTAAAATTATAAGTATCTGTCTATCTATGTAAATACCTGTTCCCCAATACTAAATGATTACTAAAGTGAAAAAAAAAAAGCTGTTTTGCACTTTGTCCCTTCCCATGGTGGTACAAGCCCAAATATGTTTGTAACTAATCAACAGTAAAATTAGTTTCCACCCGAGGGTATTAACTAAAGTGCAGCAAGCTGTTTGCCTGAGATTAAAACTCTGGTGAGCCAAATCCTGTAAATTTGATATTAAGAATACTGTGCTTGTTGCTAGTCTTTAAAAACATAATCTGTTTTCTTGTCACACCTTGAAGAAACCTTGCACAGTGGCTGATGGCCCTGGTGTCCCAGGGACGGCAATTCCATCTGGTACTTTTTGTTGATGTTTCCACATAACTATTGGAGGCTGTGAGGGTTATGAGACATGTACAGTGCACCACAGTAGAGAATCAGACTCAACAACAAGCTCTCCAAATCCACAAACACTGCCTCACAGAGTAAATTGGGGACTGAAAGAGGCTCTGCTTGGCTAGAAATGTTTTCCTCCATTTTGTAAGAGGGCGTTCCACAGTGCTTCATATTTAGGCTCGATCAAGTTATTTATAACATATCTTTTTTTTCTATTGGTCTTAAAATTAAATTTTGTATGAAATATAGCAGCTACTTTTGAAATTATTTTAAGCATCTTAGGAAAGAAAGTACAGTATATTGCAGTAAATTTTTGTACCTTAATCATAAAACAGTTATTAAATTACTTTTTACCAGATTTTCTCATTTTCTTTTGCCATGTCTGGCCATTTTAAATATCTCCTTTGTTATTTCTTTCTTTCTAAACAAATTCATCATTCCCCTTTTAGTTTCCCCTCTCTAACACTCCCCAACTCCAAATCACTGACCCTCCCAATGATGCAGACATGCCTGCTTTGATGTCCCATCTATTCTCTCTTCTGTGGCATCCCTTTGTCTCAGCACAAGATGATCAAGTGCAACTTAAATTAATAGATTTCCTCCCACTTTGACTTACACATCACTTACCATTGTAAGTCTCTTCTGTACTCTCCTTCATTGGGAAAAGCTGGAGAAGTTGGTTTCATTTCAAAAGTTGACTCCCTTTAATCCTGTTTTCTCAGTCTGGTAAGGGAGAGCTCGGTCTGCAGTGCTCTGCTTACCAGATCACAGGGCTGTGCACCTGTCTGCCCTCTCTTGTCCTCCTCATTTTTCATATTTTCATAACTCCAGCTTTTGATGTAGTAAAAGACCTCACATAGAATTTTCGTAGATCAATGTTTTTCAAGCTAAAAGCATTTTCCCCCTAAATATGCTTTAGGTCAGGCTGCCACGTCCTTTGCAGAAGCATATGAACTCAGCTGTTTGATTTTGGAATTTTGAAAAGCATTCCCTGGCATTTGTCTGCCGCTACCCTGTGCTGCGTACCTCGCTGCGAGAGCCTTCCTAACAGTCCCTCCTTTCTCAATATAGGCATCCTCCTGTTTACTGCTTATTTGCATTTTTAAATCTTTGAATGTTTTCTTCATAATTTCTTGAATTATTTTTTCATCCAGTCCCAGAATAACCTCTGATCTCATGGAACACTTTGTAACCTCACTGTCTTAACATTTCCATAACCTTCACTGCCAAATTTTACTTCATGTTTTTTCTCCATTTCACAGCATTTCATCAAAATGACTACATGAGAATAGAAAGTACCTAATTTGAGTATTCTATTATCATGCAGCATATACTGGATGCTGTGTGTGGTAGCTCTTGAAGTCTTTTCAGCAGATTAATAATTCCATTGTTCATGTAGACTTGATTTATATACATGAGAAATTCAGTCTTCAAAAGCAACTTGTAAATCACAGTCCAGAAGGCATCAGCAGACACGTCAAAGAGAAAACACGTTTGGAACAGTACAAATATCATTCCTGTTTGAATAGTGTGCTCGGAGAGGACATATCTATAAAGAGAAGAATTGTTGTGACTGCAAAATCAAAAGGAAGATCAGCGTCGTATTTATCTCTGCCTTCTTTCAATATACTGTTTTTAAATTACACCTATCGTCAGTTGTCAAAAGGACTTCAGGAGAAAAATAAATTGCTGCTGTATAACTGATAAAAATAATATAAGGATTTTGTAAATCTTCCGTTGGGTGTTTGAAAGTGGAAGCCAGCAGATGATTTGACAGACACAGAGAGTCAGATTCATGCTTTAACTTTGCAGGTGCACATATAATTTGAGCTTCCGAATAATTATGTTTTTCAGTCATACCTTTTTCTCAGAAAACTTTCATGAAATAGTACATGAGAAGACGAGAAGCTTGAGTGAGTGCGCTGTTCTCAGGGTAATATACATGGTGGATAGGAATACAGTTTTCAGTTTGACATATTGGTGTCACCTGGAACTCGTGGAGGTTTTACAGCATTGTTTGAATTTATCACCAATTCTGGTGATTTATTATCAAATTCTCCCTAACTCTTGCTAGTAATCTGTCATTTCACTGAGCATAGCAACAAAGCAGTACAAGAAAGGGTTTGTCTGCTAAAATGTGTATTGAGTAGAAACAAAGAATATTTTTATTCAAATTCTAGAGAATATTTATTGAGAGAGTGACATAGAAATTCTACAATCATAAGGAGAAACCATAGCAAAGGAGTTCTTAGCAGAATGCTTCCCAGTGAGCATTGTCCTGTCTCTGGATTCTGCAGGCTCACTGCCCTTGACTTCTGTTGCATATATACCTACCTATAGCTATAGCTGCACATACACATATACACATATGCACACATATACATATACACACACATAAAAGCTAAAGGCAGGACTTACGGCTTTCCTACATGACCTTACTTTAGTATCAAGTATCTGGAACATTAATATTCATAAGTACATCCAAAAATTTACAAACACATATGATATTCCTAATTTTTATATGTAAAGCATTTGAAGAGGGAGCACTGTTTACACCTGGGGAAATGATTCCATAGGATGTTGATGACTGTCATTATGATCTGCACTTCCCCCTATCGTACAGCACTGGCTTTTCATCGTTTTCACCACCATTGAAATTTAGAGAGACACATATGTCGATACAAAAGCAGAATGGATGAGTATTTCTATTTGTTAGGTAGCTAGCCACATATCAGCAGGCTTGAAGACAGGAGGTTTATTGTGGAGAAGAGAATAGCACACTCCCAAGGAGGGAGTGGACCATGACCAAAGGCACCACTGTGTTGCTTTACATGCTAGGCAGGGTTATAATGCAGTCTAAATCTCTGGGAAAGATAGCTTCTCTCTAGAGCATTTTCCTATCCAAGTGATTGCACAACCCATTTTGATTGATTTTTTTTTCAGGAGGCCACACTGTTTGTAACACTTCCTGCTAGCTAGTAATCTTACAAGGTATAAAGTCCCTAGAACCAGGATTAGATAGTTATCAATTAAAAACCTTCTTTGAAATTCAACATAGCATATCTCTTCCCAGTAACAAAGATATTACTAACACCTCACTCCTCTTATCAATAATAAGAGTACAGAAATTCTAGCACTTGGTTTATCAAGACAGTGGCCTGCCAGGGGTAGGATCCAGTGCTAATAATCTTCAAGCCTGCTAATAGATAGCTAGCTAGCTAGCAAATAGAAACACTTGCTCATGTTACTTACGTATCAGCATAAATAACAAGTCACCTACATTTGAAAACCACTCAAATGTAAGATAAAAACATACCTGATTATACCAGACATGGCTTAAACCTTGCCCTGACCTTGCTGGGTCACTTTATTGTGGTGATGGCTCTGAAAATCAGATGTATGCAGATGCAGTTTAATTGTAAGTTGTTCTGTGAGACTATGTTGTATACTAACATTCCTGGCCAAAGATGCATGGGATGGCCAATGATTGTGTCAGCAGTTCTGACGTGTACACATCTAGAACAATGGAAGTACTAATACCTCATGCGTGGATGACATTTGGGAAGGAGGAATGAAGAAACGTGCCTAGATAGAGTGTGACAACAGAACGAGGAGAAGACTCCATAGCTAGCTTGGCATAAAGACTTTATTAGAATTTCTTGCCTGGGAGTGGGTAACTAGGAGACAACATCCTGCTCGAAGGATGAGTAAAATCTCAGCAAACATGTGCCAGTAATGAGTTCCATCACTCCGCTTATATTCTCCGTCACTCCCTAACACCACGAGTGGCTTATCAAAAGAAGAGTATTATTGTGAGCTTAGGTGAGAGTCTGATGACCAGGCCACGAGGGAATGCTGACAGTCTTAATGGCATCTCCGTTTTGCCAGCCACCAGCTGTATTGCTCGGCTCATTGCATTGCCACGATTGTTATCCTACATCTTCTCCAGATCACCCCAGCAGCCATGATGCCCAAGGCCGTGAAAAGCTTAGAAAAAAATAACTTCATTACACATTCATTGTGCCCTGGTGGCTGTAGATACTGAGATACTGAGACCTGCAGGATTTCACCTGCTCTTTTACTCTGGCTAATGGTTTGAGATTACTTGTTTAAGGTGTTGAGGTCCTAGAGTGGGAATAAGTCTCCTTTTACTCCATAGTGTCAGATTAAAAATTTACCTCTGTGTTATATTTTTTCTTTATTATTTTAATTATCCCAGTCACCAGCTATTGTCCTCAAGATCGCATGCTAAAGTAACCTCACCGTTTCCAGGTATTTTTCTCAGGCTATTTGTAGAGGGAAGCACACCTACAAATTTGTGAATAGCAAGTCACCTTTACTTGAAAACCCCTCAAATATAAAATAAAAATACACCTGAGTATATCACACATGACTTAAATCTTGCCCTGACCTTGTTGGGTCACTTTATTGTGGTGATGGCTCTGAAAACCAGAAGTATGCAGTTGTATAACTGCAATTGTAAGTTGTTTAGTGAGACTATTCTTTGAGAATAGGCCTGTTGAGAAAGTATAAATGGATTTTAAAAATATTTTTTTAAAAGTAAAAAACTCCCATGAGCCTTCATTTATATTATTTTGTATGATTGATTATAGAAAATGCCTTCCTGAAAAGAATTAAAACATTTAGTATATGTTCCTCTAGCACGAATAAATGTACAGAGAGGTATTACTGGATTTCAAGTACATTTTGAACATTGAAAACAATACTTAATGGTACCATACCATACTGTAATAATATGTCTTAATAATGCAAAGACTTGTCATTATTATTTCATGAAGGTTGATACCTCATTTTGGCATAAACTACATACCAAACTGATTCTTTTTCTTTCAAGCCTAAGAACTAACATATAACAAACACTTCTTTCAGATTCATAAATCAGCTCCACCTTATAACTTCTGGCTCTGCTAGACATAACAAGAAGAATGGCAACTCTTTTAGGTGTGGGAATCTTAATTATGGTGATTGGATACTCAAGCTAAACATTAGTGATGTCCTTCTTCTGCGAAGGAAATGTGTTGCTTCCAGAAGCCGGCAGCTGACAGGTATTCATGAGAGGCCCAGGAATCCATCCACCCATCCTACAAGTGTGATTGACATTTTGGCTTCCGACTGTGGCTTTAATAGGCTCATGCTTCAACTTAGGAGAAGCAGAGTTTGCAGGGTGGCGAGAGAGACCTTGAAACACTTCACTGAAGTGGTGTAGACAAAGCTAAAATTATTACTCTTAGCATGCTTTCTCCACAGTACCACGCTGAAATCACACATTTTATATTTAATTTTAGAAATTGGCACGGACACTATAAAACTTCATTATATCATTTTCAGTATTGTTTTTATTTTTAATTTTTGCTGATTCTTCCAATCTTCTCCCTCATACCCCTGATTTCAATTTGTATCCTTCCTTCCATATTTTCACATACAATTAAAAGAGATTTGCTCTCAAGTAAAGTAGACCAATAAGAAAAGTATCCCATGTTCTTTTGCATCTGTGGCTCCTAGCAAGAATTTCAATGTGAGTATATAACTCAGATTAAGCCAGAAACCAGGAATGTAGAGAGAGGGCCATAGAGATCGGCCACGGGGCAGAAGATGGGGATGCAGGGTATTTATAAGCGGAAAATATGTAAAACGGGTAGGGGCTTTATTTGGGTTGAGGGTAGGTTGTCAGTACAGAAGGGTGGGATATAAAAATGGTAAGTCAACACTAAGAATGTCTGAAAAAGCCATATGAAACCATGATTTTATTTGCCTAAATTGTACATAGTAGAATAATCTATGTGTATAAACACACATATGCATACATACACATACGTATATGTATACGTATACATTTACATTACATATACAGTCAAAATGAAGCTATTTCACTTGATCTCCCTGAAAAGCCACAGACTATTTAATAAAATGCCCAGCATCAAACATGAAGAATCTCCTCTTGAGTTGTTGATTAAGGGAGTCAATGAGACTCCTCAAACAGGGTAGGCTTTTGCTGTGCACCTCGGCAGCCTCTCAGAGGAAGAAGCTCCTGTTCCTGAACACTCCTGACACTTTGAACACAAGCCCTGCTGGATATTGGGACCTGAAAGCGTTCCTCCTGTGGACAGGGTTTTACTGTACCAGAAGGTGCTACACTAACTCTTCAGCGAGAGAGGCAACCAGTTGTCTTACCCAGCTGCAAACTTATGAGCCCAACAAGGCTCCATGTGGCATGATAACTCTCAAGGTGCAGTAGTGGCATTGCTATCTGGATGGTGGCCAACAGCTCTCTACTTGGACTTGAGGCTCACTCAGCAGGAGGCCTGTCATTCCATTTGTACTTCAATTGCAATATTAATCTGAGTTTTGTATACTTCCTATCTTCATCATTAATTTTCATTCTAATCATATCAGTGTTTTCATTTATTTTTTGTTTTGAGCCTCTATATCTAATTCCCAAACACATTTGTATATAAAAGCTTAGTTAAAATAGCCCTTTCAACTAAAGTTTTAAATTTTTTTATTAATAAGACAATATTAAATCACTGAAAAATAAATATGAGTAAATAAAGCTTAATAATAGTTCAGTCTCTACAAGTTTGCTGTAGGTTATGAGCTAAAATAGTTCTTTATTTTGCTAATGCAAATAGCTTAAAATGAGAAATTAAAGGTTTAAAGAATTTTAAAGACTGCCTCAGACCTAAATAAAAATAATGTTGGACTTTCTCAAGAACAAAATGCTTTAACAAACATTGTTTTATATAGTCTTTTTCAAATTTGTAGTTTTAAAAACTAAAAAATTTGACCTCAATTTGCATTCTTAAATATTTGGGAAAGCTTGACATATTTCTATTTAAAAGTAAATAAATAAATTACTAAGTAAGCAAACATATTTAGCAGTCAAAAGCATTCTGGTGAGCAAATATATCTTAGGAAATTTTATTTTTAATAATAATTACACATCTGCAGTAATTTTCATAATTCTCTGCGATAAATATGCTTTATAAGATTATCATTATTCTTAAACGTTTAAAAATGAATATATTTAATAAAATACAACAATAATACAAAAAGTTAAAGAAGAAAAATAAAATTGTTATTGATAGTAAATTCGATGGGGGTTTTGAACCGTGTTTGTGTATGAAATTTATAAATGTGAAATTGGAATAAACAACGTGTAAATGACTAAAATAATGCCATATCTTGGGTATAAAGAATAAAGTGGGCTACGATGGAAGGAGGAAATATTCACACTTCCTACAACTATGAGACGCTTACTGTGCTGCTCAAGCCGTCTATGATATATATTTCAGCAGATGTGCACGGTTCTGCAAGGTGTGGAAAAACGAATGAAGGACTGAGAGCCATGGCGGGGCTGGTTGGGGCTGGTGTTACGGAAAGCTAATTGACCTCTTGGCTCATTTCACCTCTGCTGAAACATGACTGACGTGCACAGTTCAATTACTCAGCTGGTTATAACAGGCTGGGAGATCCTGTGGTGTCACTTCCTGTTGGGGTTATAGAGAGGCCCCTGCTTCCCATAAGCACTGTGGATGATCACTCTCACTTCTGGGTGCAAATCCGAAGCTGCTCACCCTCAGACCTCGTAATTGAGAGCCGATGGGTGCAAGGTCATGGATCTGAGCAAACGAATCAACATGGCACCCACACACTCTCACTCAGTTATATTTAGGAACAAATATTAGAATTCACTCATTACTGCTGAGTGACTATGCCAGCCATGAATATGGGTGCTATTGTGTTTTTCAAATGCAATGTCTGCTCCTTGGTTCTAGAAACCAAATTTAGGTAATTACTATCTTATGAACCAGAACAGAAAGTAAATAAATTTAACTGAAAGAAAATGAAGAACAGAATTTCAATTTTTAAAAAATCTACATTGATTATATAATTTAAGTGTTCTGCCTTATGTAGTACGTTAACTTATAAATATAGGCAGTCTACATTTATATATTACTTGAATCTTGAAAATATAAATCCTGTTGGGCAGATTAGAACATAGTGGTTATGTTAGAGTTGTGCAAACAGGAATATTTGTAGAATGAAACACGTAAACTATATTGAAATTTGCATTTCTGGAGATGAGTATGTAATATATTTTAGTAGCCAGAAATGAAGACAAGAAAGGTTTTGGAATGGGATAGAACATATCTGTTTGAGTGTTACATATAAATCTGATATTACAGCATATAGAGGACCTGTCCATCAACATCATTTCTAATTTAAAAACAGGAACTATCAGCTTCACTGTGTCTTGACTAGGTTTTAATTATGTAAGGCATGAAAAGGGCAGATATATAGTAGGGATTCCACAAGTAATAGCTCAAACAAGTCCAGAGTAGTTTAAGCAAAGAGAGATCTTAGGAGAAAACTAGAAAAAGCATTGCAGTATGATATCACAAATTTAATGTGCAAAAAGTATTTACTGTATATAAAGTATATATTTTTTTCTTTTCATCAGCATGCATCTTTCTTTCACTATAAAAATGCTGTAGGATGCAATCTTAAAAACTGATTTATTTGTCCTCTACACCTTAATTACCCCGGTATTTTCATTGCACCAAAAGTGATCTTTAAAGCCAACTACGTCTGCTTCCTTTCATGCACAGTCATTCTTCTCTGATCTTTTAATATGCGTAAGTGCATCCGTAGGTCTCTTTGGTACATCATAAGGAAGTAATAATGTAATGAGGAAATCAGTTGCATCTGTGTTTGTCTCCTCATTTTCCTATCTATGCTGTAGGAGAGAATAAAATTTTTGACTATAAAACAGCATCTTCCATAATTTTTGTGATTAAAAATGCATTTAATTTTTGTGTTTGTGTTTGGAGCACACAGAGGAACAATATTCTTGATGCCAAGTTAATGAACTTGAGAATTTCTCTGAACCCAGAAATGTATGTTTGTAGCATTCTTGGTACGGTTTCTTATTAACTGAATGGAATTTTTACTTCCATTTTATAGCTGTAATAGGAGCTTGGCTGAGCCGATCTTTCAGGCAAAACAAAGTACTGATAATACATTCAATTACTTTCAATGATAACTTTTGTCCATTGAAGTACCAAGCAATTTAAGATGACCTCAATTTCCTGATTTTATTTTTTTATGAGAACCATGTATTATAGGCTGAAGCACAAAGGTTGTTTTTCACTGTGATTATTGAATCTCTAGATTCATTTTCATCCCAGGAAGATACACATACAAATACAAAGAATTTTATCATAGGATTAGATTAGTACATGTGAAATTTAGAAGCCAGTGTACCTGACTTAAGCCACACTCCTCTGCAGGCCAACTATTCACCCTGACTTTTACAGGCTGTTTTAAATATGTCTATTGACCTGGTTTTTGTTTTGTTTTGTTTTTTGTTTTTGTCTTTCTAAAGAACTGGAGGTATTTCTTCAAAAAAATTGCAAAAATTAAAAGAGAATCCACATGGTAATCTTTTCTCCACCTAATGTCACAACAGCAATGGCTGTGTTCATTTTGTATAGATGTGTATGTGCAGCACCTTTGAAATGTAAAAGGAGCTCAATCTTAGGAGTGCCATTGTGACTAGAAACGTCAAATTGAAGACATTTTACAACCGGGCCTCTCGCAACGGATTTTCGAAATGTGAAGTCCCAGCATATTGCAAATTTGTATAAACGGAGTTTGACATTCGGCCATGTATTGCGACCATGATTCCTCTGATCTACCCGGCACACTCCCACACCATGATGTTGACACATCTAAAATTGGACCTATGACATTTTCCTTCTCTTACTCATAAAACCACTTGCTTAACCTCTTCAGCAATTGTTCATTCTGAATTCTCTTCCTGTTTTTGAAGCATCTGTCTGAATTTAATCTACATCGTATGATTTTGCAAACTAACTGTCCTGAACCTGTTCTGATAGTAAGATCCACCTTACCACCAATGACCTACTATCCTCTGTCTTGATAAAGCTTTATCATTTTAATTTTTCTTTCTTTTTTTTTTTGTTGCTGTTGATTTTTTGTTTTGTTTTGTTTTGTTTTGTTTTTGCTTTTCTGAGGCAGAGTTTCTTTGTGTATCCCTGCCTGTCCTGGAACTAGCCCTGTGGACCAGGATGGCCTCAGACCCAGAAATTGCCTTCATCTGCCTCCCAAGTGCTGTGAGCCACCAACACCTGGCGATAATTTATAACTTTCAATCAGTTACCCCGACTTCAAGTATGTAGGAAGATAATTTTCCACGTCCTGTGACAAGATGAGCTTCCTACAACACAGAAAGTTTTCCTGCTGAATTCAATCTTTAATTCTGAACAGGAGTTAGATATAGTTTCATGTTATTTTGTCAAGATTACATGTATACAACTAGAATCAGAGCTTGCAGGTCAGGCAGAAATCAGTTCACTGCCATGGACAATGGACAGATGAAGACGTGCTCAACTTCAATGTGTTCTGCCTGACAGCATAGCCCACAAACGCCTGTACACTTAATAATGGTTCTGGCATCCTCAAAGACATCTCTTTTTGTTTTTGTTTTTTTATTTGAGTATGGATTTGTCCAAAGGGCTCACAAGAGGGTGAAGGATTTCCTGGCACTGGAGTTACAGGCAGTTGTGAGCTACCCGATGTTGGTGTTTAACCAAATCAAGTCCCATTAAAGAGCAAAACCATGTTTTTAATGCTGAGCGGACTCCCTCTAGCCCTTCACCATATTTTAAAAAATACTAGATCTAGAAAAAGCCAACTTTTCAATGTATTTAAAAAAATACCGTGATTGATCTAAATTCTGTTCTTCTAAAATGGAGTTCAGTCTGGTTTCCATTCAGGTTTGACAGCAAAAGTTACCTTGGAAATCACTATCAGTGCTCCAAACCTGGCTTTATCCTTTACAAAGATGTCAGCCTTGAAGTTTGGCCAGTAACTGGAATTTCTTTTCATGAGAACTATTTCTAAAGTCACCCTAACAGCCCCATAGTTAAACATATGACTCAATATACACTAAAAAATACATGTTTTTAAAACAATATAGTCTGGTTACAGCTTCCTCTCCCTATACTCTTCCCCTGTCCTTCTTATCTCTCTTCCCAATTGGATCCATCCCCTTTCTGCCTTTCCTTAAAAACCACACAGGCATCTACAGGATATTATAATAAATTAATATAACATAATATAAATAATATAAGAAAAACAAACAAATCAGAATAGGACAAAACAAACAATAGGAAAATAGTCCAAGAAAAGGCATAAAAAAATAGATACAGAGACCCACGTGTTAATTCTTCAGTTACAGTCCTTTTATCAGTGTGCCTTTTTTTGTGCCAATACCCTATGTTTTTCATTCTATAGCTCTGGAGTACATTAAGGGTCACGGTGGCAATATATACTGCAGTTATTTGGTTATTCAGGAGTGCTTTTGATATCCTTGGTGTGTGTGTGTGTGTGTGTGTGTGTGTGTGTGTGTGTGTGTGTGTTTCCATATGTAGCTTAAATTGTCCTTTTGAAATCTATGAAGAAATGTGTTGTAGTTTTGACAGGAATTACATTTAATCTGTAGATTGCTTTTGGTAGGATGGCCATTTTTACTAAATTAATCCTACCTATCCATGAGCATGGAAGGTCATCCTACCAAGGCCATGCCATCTTCTGATATCTTCTTCAGTTTATTTATTCAACATCTTAAAGATTTTATCATACAAAGTCTTCACTTGTTTGGTTTAAGCTACCCGACAATACTTTGCAACTTTTGAGGCAATTCTAAAAGATGTTTGTCTTAGGGTTTTATTGATGGAAAGTGACACCATGGCCATGGCAATTCTTATACAGTAGAGCATTTCATTGTGGCTGGGTTACATTTTCAGAGGTTTAGTCCATTGTCATCATGGCAGGAATCTTGGCAGCATGCAGGTATGGTCCAGGAGAAGGAGCTAAAATTTCTACATCTTGATCTGCAGGTAGTAGAGGGAGACTGCGTGTGACATCGGGCATAGCTTCAGCATAGGAGACCTCAACACTTGCCCCCCACCCATGCTACACTGACACACTTTCTCCAACAAGGCCAAACCTCCTAAGAGTGCCACACCCTATGGGTAAGCATTCAAACACATGAGTCTATGGGAGCCATTCCTATTTCAAACCACCAGAGTGGTGTTTCCCTCACTTCTTTCTCAGTTCACTTGTCATTTGTATTAGGATGTCGCTGATTTTTTGTGCGTTATTTTGTATTTAGTATTTTGCTGAAAATGTCCGTCAGTTGTAGTAGTTTTCTGGTGAAATTGTTAGGGTAACCTATATATACCATTATTACTATCATTTTGTATATAAATAAAGATATTTTTTCTTCTTTCTTTCCAATATGTATCCGCTTGCTTAACTGCTGTAGCTAAGACTTCAAGTACTATACTTGAAGAGGTATGAAAAAAGTGTACACCTTGCTTTGGTTCCGGTTTTAGTAGAATTGCTTTGCATTCCTCTCAATTTAGGCTGATATTGGCATCAGCCTTGCTGTAAACTGAATTTATTATTTTGAGGAATGAGGAATGTCTTTCATATTCCTAATCTCTCCAGAACTGTCTTTTTTTCTTTAATCATAAAAGGGTATTGGATTTAGTCAAAACCCTTTTCTGTATCTAATGAGAGGATGATGTGGGTTTCGTCATTCAGATTATTTATATGTTGAATTACATTTATCTATATATGTATTTTGAATCATCCTTGCATATCTGGGATGATCATGGTGCATGACCTTTTGATGTGCTCTTTAAAATTTTCAGGTATTTTATTGAGAATTTTACAGTTAGATTCATAAGAAAAATTGGTTTATAATTATCTTTCCTTATTGGGTCTTTCTTTAGTTTGTGTATTAGGATAACTCTGACCCCCATACCATGAATTAAGCAATGTTCCTTCTGTTTCTATTTTGTGAAATAATTTGAGTATTGACATTTGCTCTTCTTTAAAGTCTGGTAGAAATCTGCACAAAAACCCTCAGGTCCTGGGCCTTTATTTTTGTTGATAGACTTCTAATTGCCACTTCTATTTCACTAGGACTTTTGGATTTATATTGTTTATCTAAATTTGATTTAACCTTGTCACAGGGTATATATTGAGATTTATCTGTTTATTTTAGATTTTTCCAGTGTGATGGAGTACAGGTTTGAAGGGTGTCTTTATGATTCTCTGGATTCCATTGGTGTCTTGTTGATATGTCTGCATTTTCATAATTTGGATCTTCTCTCTACATTTTGGTTAATTTGGTTGTTTGTCAATATTATTGATATTCTTGAAGAAACAACCCTTTGTTTCATGGATTCTTTTAATTTATTTTGTTGTTGTTTTTGCTGCTGCATATTTCTTTCTATTTAATTGATTTAAGCCCTGACTTTATTTTTAGCCATCTACTCCTGTTTACTGTATTTCTTTCTATCTTTCCCCCCTTTTTTGTTGTTATTCTATACCTTTCCAGGGCACTGTTAGGTTATTAGTATAATATCTCTTCAATTTCCTTGTGGAAGCATTTAGTGCTATAAACTTTGCTCTTATAGCTGCCTACATTGTCTACCATAATTTGGGTATGCTATATTTTTATTTTCATTCAATTCTAGAACATTTTAATTTTCCTTCTTAATGTTTGTCTTGACCCATTTTTATTCAGTAGTGAGCTGTTCAGTTTCTGCTAGTTTGCTAGCTTTCCTTAGTTTCTGTCGTTGTTGGTTGCCAGCATTAATCCATGGTGGCCATATAGGAGTCAGGGTGGTTTTGCTTCTTTGTTTGTTTGTTTGTTTGGTTGGTTTTCTTGTATCTGTTAAGAATTTCTTTTTGTCTGAGTATGTGGCCAATTTTGGAGAAAGTTACATGAGATGCTGAGAAGATGCTTTTGTGTTTGGATGAATTTTCTGTAAGTATCTGTCAGGTCTATGATTTCAGTTGGCTCCAATATTCTTTGTCTGAATAACCTCTCTACTGGCAGGAGTGAATTACTGAAGTCACACAATAACGGTGTGTGATTGTCTATATGTTAGTTAAACAGTAGTAGTGTTTCTTTTATGAACAAGGGTGCCATTGTGTCTGGTGCATAGATGTAAAATATTGCAATGCCCTTCTGTTGGATTTTTCCTTTGATGCGTATTTAGAGTCCTTGGCTATCTCTCCTAATTCATTTTGGTTTGGAGTGTATTTTTTCAGATATTAAAATGGCTTTACCAGCTTGCTTCTTGTGCCCGTATGTTTGAGATGTCTTTTAACTTCCTATACCCTGAGGCGATGTACATCCTTGATGTTCATGTGTCAGGGATGCACTAGAAGGATCTCATTCATTCTGTTACTTTGTGTCATTTTGTTGTGGAATTCAGACCACTGATGTTGAGGATTATTAATTAATAGAGGTTGTTGGTTCCTGCTATTTTGTGTTTGTGCTGTGTGTGCAGTGTGTGTGTGTGTGTGTGTGTGTGTGTGTGTGTGTGTGTGTGTGTGTGTGCTTCTTTTTGAGTAGCTCTGCGTTTTCCTCTTTGAGTTGCTGGCCAGAGATTATTTATTCCTCATGGTTTATTGGATGTAGATAACCTTTTAGGTTAAAAATATTTTTCTAGCACTTATTATTTTATTTTATTCTCCATATACTGCCTATCCCTTTCTCTGAATATTGTGATTGAAAGTTTTGCTGGGTAGTTTAGCTTGAAGTGGCACCTGTGGTTTCATAGAGCTTGTAGACTATCTCTGTACGTGTTCAGAGTCTCCACTGATCAGTAATGTGTTACTCTAATATGTCTGCCTACAAATGTTATTTGACGTTTCTCCCTCTGCACATTTTATTTTAACATACCTTCTTTGTTTTGTATGAGATTTTTTAAAATTTTGTTTTGTTGTTTAATTACTATGTGCTAAGGAGATGTTCGTTTCTGGTCCAGTCTATCTGGTGTTCTGCAGACCTCTTGTTTGTTGAAAAGTACCTCCTCCTTTAGAGTCTTGACTCAAAAGAAATCTACCCAGATTCAACTACGATTTTCCTACTGCTTCCTGCATTCAATAGCTATATATTTTGAAATATTTCTCATTATCTAGTTTTTCTTTGTTTCTTGTGTGACACTGTTAATTACCAATCTTTAGATCTTCCTTTAAATGACAGGGTATGGGTGTGTATAAGCTTAACACGTGCCTTGTTTTCAACATTATTATAGACCTGGGATTAAAAAAAGACTGAATTCTTAAATTTAGTCAACAACTTCTCTTTCTAATACAAGCTACGAAATATAAGTTTAATACATCATCTTCACCTTTTCTCTTTGTATTTCTACCTAGCTTCTGAAGCCACCAACTTCTTGGCCATTCAGACTTAGCTAGTACTGTTGGGAGTTACTTGATCTAAATATTTTGCGTTGTGCATATGTGGGGTTCTAACTTTCCTTGACACTGGAAACCTTATCATTTCTATTTGTGTACATTCAAAACATTCCTTGCCTAATCAGGTGTATTAAGCTGTCAGTCATTTGCAATCTACAGGTATGCATAGCTTAACAGACAATTGGGTTTTCTTCTGCCCAGATTACCTAAATCACTGTATTAATATTTATCATCTCTATGTGCTTTATGATTTGAAATAGTTATTCGCACCTTATTAAGCTGGTCAAAAAGTTTTACCATTTTTATTCTTATGAGCAAGCAAGTGCATTCTCTATTGATGTTTATAGTAATAGGATGGTATTTAAATAATGTTCTTCAATGCTGAAAGTTTGCATGAAAATTTTAAAGATTTTTGGATTTTAAATTTAGTTGTCACTAAGGCCAAGCAAATTTTATTTTCTTCTATATATTATTAAATAAGGCTTCATTTGTTTTAATATCTTATTTAATAAGCATTAAAGTAGAGATGATTAAATTAGTTATTTTTACAAAATATGAGAATTAATGAAGACTTTCATTCTTTCCATCAATCAAAAACTTTTATTTTCAATTACTAATAATAGATTCAATCCTGTCTAAATTATTTCAGTGTTTTTCTATAGTTTCTATACTGAACAATGGTAATATTTTCCCTACCAAATTTATCAAGTAACTTTCAAATGCCACAATTTTCTGTACTAGTCATTTTCTGCTGTAGCCTGTAATCAACACTCAAAATATAAAAAAGACCATCAAAACATTACTTCTGTTAATGCAAGCATTTTGAGAAGTCTGGTCTATGGTACTCACATAGAAAGACTTTGCATTTGACTGAACACTAGTAAAATGATGAAATGATCTTTCTGCTACAAGTAACTTCTAAAAAAGGATAAATTTAAAGGCTGATTTTGTGCAGTTTGACAACTTTGAAAGAATGAGGACTTGGTAATTCAAAGACCAAAGTATAGAGATAAAATTGAGTGATGCAATCTCTCAGCGTTGGCTGTTGTAGCTTCTTACAGTTAAAGAAGTAGGAAAAGAAACCCGCCCTGCAAAATAGGGTTTTTGAATTTTGGATGTGATTAAAGTATATACATTTGAAAGTCAAGAAATCAAATATGCTGTTATACCGTAAAGTCTCTTTACAGAAACAGTTTTTCTTATACTTTTTCATTGCAAGGTTATTTTACCTTAGCTTAGTTAAATAAAAATGCCTTAATTGTTTATACTGTGCTGGTAAACTAAAAATTAATCCAACTATTCATATTGACAAGAGTCATGAGAATCCTGTTACATGCCAAAGACGTCATTACTAATGGAAAATGGAGTAACAGTTCTTCAGGATGTCAGAAGTCTGGAAGGCTGCAGTGGTGGGAGGGGGTCACTTGAGAAGTGCGCAGAGGGAGTCTCAGTCTTGGGCCCCGTCGGCTTCTAACCAAATTCACAAACTCACGTTCTCAAATGAATGTGCAACCTCAATGACCACTCTGATGAATTTAGAAAACAGAGGCCGGGTCCATATAAATTTTCTTTTCCTCTTATATAATTTAAATAGTGATAAAATCAGTGACCTATCAAAACTCTAACAGGTAGGTTAACCTGGCCACTGAGGCCTTGCATGACTCATCCATCCCACACTCATCATTTGTGCTGTCAGCCATTTTAACCCAGTGAACAAAAAAGGTAATTCAGAGATAATAAACAAATAAAACTTAATTTTGCAATTAAGTGAATATCCTGCTATATATTTTGAGAAGAGCTCTATAATATTTTATATGAATTATTACATGGGCAATGTTGAGAAGTGTTCGTTCACATTTGATTCATATAATATTTAATCTTATCATGAGTTATGACAATAAAATAAATTTACAAAGCTACTTTGGGTTTCATATTTATTCATTCATTGAGAAACTCACATATACAAAGTATTTTGATTATATTCACATCTTATACCTTATTTATTTCCGTTTAACTCTGTTGACCCACTCTCCCTAACCACGAACCCTCCAACTTTTACTAATATAATTAAATTTAGAATTTGAGCTACTAGTTTTAATTATGAATGTTACCTGTGTGAAAATTGGTCCCAGATTATTTTCTAGAGAATGGGCACATACAAGTGGCTACGGCACTGAAGAAAATGACCCAGTAACTTGAACTGCCAACTAGTCCTCACGGAGCTGAGGCCTCACAAGCCCTTCTGCCATCCACAATGGAACACGGGATGTCCTCGTCTTGTGTGGGTCTTGGACAGGCAGGCACAGTGGCTCTATGTGCATGAGTGTGATGACTACGCAATACCTAAATGAAAGTGGTTTTAATCCAGTTACATGTCAGAGGACAGAATAATATTTTGGAAAACCCATGCCTGTGTATTTGATTGCTTTCTTTTAGGCATAGCCAAACACTAAAGTATTTAGGCAGAATGAATTAAATTAATTTATTAAAAGGCAAACAGCATATTCTGAAGTCAATGGCATGAGTTACCGCCAAATGTGACTGACAATTTTTGAGAACAATGGTAAAATAATGTCAATGTAATTAACATATAACTTTATTAAAAGAATGGTTAAATATGTGGTATGCAATTTAAACCATTAATTTTACAGAAAACCTTGTTTTTATATTTATAAAATGTAGCTACTGGTTCTTCAACATGTAAGTATAACTAATCAACTATATCTTCCTGAAAAACCTCTTATGTGAAGTAATTATAATTTAAAATGAGATTTATGTTTCAGAATCCATGTCCAATACACTATGCCTAATGTAAAACAGTCATAGCATCTTTCTCAGGCTCAATCCACAATAGAAATGATTTTTTCTTATCTATCTATTTCCTAAAATCATAGAAAGTATTTTCTTTTCCTTCTTTCTCTCTTTTTTCTTTCCTCCTTTTTTTGTTTTTTGTTACAAATAGGGAATTATTTTCAGAACTGACCATGAAGGACAGAATTAAAGAAGAGATGATAATTATAAAAGACAATGAGAAACAAACTTAAGTACAGATGTTTATAAATTAAATGTGACTACTTATTTCTGTAAATAGTAATATAGTTTATAAATATAATTATGTGGGAGAATTAATATCAAATCACTAAGTATCAATACAGCAAACTGCATTGTATCTATTACAATAATAAAAATAAAAGTAAACTTTTTTTGAGATTAAAAAAATTATAATTTAATTATATTATCTTGATTGTTATCCCCTGCCTTGTATCTTCCCATGCCCTTGCTCCCTCCCTCTTCCACCTGTTCCCCTCCCCTAGCCCTCTAATTGGGCGCCCTATTCTCCCACCACCTGACCACAGACTATCAGGTCTCAGGATAGCTGCATCCCCTTCCTCTGTGTTTCTACAAGGCCACCCTGCCAAGGGGAGCTGATCAAATTGGGAGCACTGGACTTAATGTCAGAAGCAGTACCCACTCTCCCACAACCCTGGAGAGCTGTCCATTGGCTACATCTGAACAAGGAGTCTAGGTTCTCTGTGTGCGTTGGCCTTAGTTAGTGCAGGACCCCTGTGTCTAGATCCACTGGCCTTGATGGTCTCCTTATGGAGCTCCTGACCCTTCAGTGTCCTTCTATCCCCTTACTTTTCCATATTACTCTCAGTGCTCCGCCCAGATCCGCCCAGAGTCCAGTGGTGTGTCCCAGCAGCAGTCCAGATCCCCCACTGTGTGGAGTCTCTCAAAAGACATATACATTGGCTAATATCCACTTATTAGGGATTATATACCATGCATGTCTTTCTGGGCCTGGGTTATCTCACTCAGGATGATCTTTCCTACTTCCATCCATTCGTCAGCAAATTTTAAGGTTTTCTTGTTTTTAATGGCTGAGTAGTATTCCTTTGTGTTAATATACCACAGTTTCTTTATCCATTCTTCAGTTGAGGGACATCCAGGTTGTTTCCAGATTCTGGTTATTACGAATAAAGCCACTATGAACATAGCTGAGCAAATGTCCTTGTTGTATGTTGGAGCATCTTTTGGGTATATGACCAGGAGCGGTATAGCTGGGTCTTGAGGTGGCACTATTCCCAATTTCCTGAGCACATAATTTTTTACCAACCTTGAATGATCAATTATCAAGTTCATATGGAAAGTAAACAAATTTAGATTCTTGATTACTCCTAGAAAAGGCATACAGAAGATATAGGTAAGAAAATATCATCTTTTTTGGTGGTGAATACTTGGTACACTGAACACAAATACTGCCAGAAATTGGTAGAGAGTGAGAGGTAAATTCCTAATTGTTAGTGGAACACTGGCTAGGTTACGTATCCTCGGCTCACAGCCAGCAACTGGTGAAAACGGTAAACATAGTGTAGCAGGAATTTCTCCCTTCCAGTGTTACTTGCTGGTCTCAGTGTAATAGGTGAACCCATGCCGTCTGTACAGAGCTGGTGGCACAGCCAATCTCCTACTGTTAAGCTGTTTGTGATGTCTCCCTTGTAGGGAATCACAGAAGAAAAGAAAAGCACTAAGCTCCAGAGCCTTGCTTACAAAAGTGGTAAACCGTGATCAAGACGCATGGAAGGAGACCAGCTGTTATCATGACTATGGTAGGTAATTGTTAAAATACATATGGAGAATTTCATAAAAGCATACAATGTGTTTTAATCATACTCACATAACTTCCCCTCCTAGCTTCAAGATACATCCTTCACCCAGTTCCCAATATCCTCTGTCTCCTCCCCGCCCCCTTTTCTCTCTCTGTCATCTTTAAGTCATCTACAGTCTTAAGAAGCAAGCAAAGAAACCCAACCAACACTAACAGGTCAGCTGGGGTTTGAAACTCAGGCCTGTCTCCCTCCAGACGGAAGGCTGAATGTTTGGATACTGTACATGTATTGGGTAAATAATCATCGTGTGAGGGCATGCATGCATATAGCAGTACAGTCATGTCCAGAAGACACTTCTGTAACCTGGGCTTTCTCAAAGTCTTGCTTTTATAAGCTTTAGGCTCTTTATACATTGTAGTCCCTGAGTTTTGGTGGGATGAAGCATAAAATTGATGTCCCTTTTATACCTGAGCATGCCACATGAATTTATTCTCTGTACCTGACTGGTTATGAATTTGTCTTAACTGCTATGCCCTGCACTAAGAAATTTCTCTGACAAACTCTGAGAGCTGCACTGATCTATAGGTCTAGAGATGTGTGTTTAGAAAGCAGTTTGGTACTAGATCCATTTAACAAGATTATAGTATTTGATTCACTTCTGTGGCCAGTGAGCTGTAGGCTCCAGGCTAGATTTCCAGTACCAGGCACATGTGTCTTCCTTTGAAGAAGCCTTAAAGCCAATCAAAAAGCAGCTGGTCACCCCAATATTATTTCTGACCTCATTGCACCAATGAATATATTTGACTATACCACGATTTACAGATTTTATTAGTCAGTCTACATATTGCTGTGATAGTACAAGTGAAGATGAATTTTAATTAAATAAATGGAATTTAAGTATAGACTATTTAAGAATTCCCATAGTTCTCATAGGTGTTATTAAATAATAGGAAAAACAATGTTCCCTAAAGATGAGCATTCAAAACAATTTATAGCTGTGACCCATTTTTGCCTGATTAATATTTTTCTTTTATTTTTTGAGATTACAATGTAATTACAAAGTTTCTCCCTTCCCTTTTGTTCCTCTACAACCTGCCCCTAATATACATCTCTTAACTCTCCTTCAAATTAGGAATATAAACACCTAAAATAAGTACAGAAATCAAATATTCATTCATAGTGGATGATGAAGAAAAATTATTTTAAAATAGTTCTTTGCTACATTTACAATCTAACATATTTACATACTACTGTGATGGGTGAGCGTGTTCATTTTTATATAAATAATTATATTTTGGCTAAACATTTGTTACTCCATGATTTTATAATTGCCAATGCCGAGAACATCAGTTTGCATAACTACGTAATATAAAATGGTATAAGTATGTTTTGGTCATTTAGGAAGTTGTTGAAAATTACATCTTAGTCTCAAGCTAAAATTTATGTTTTTTTAAAAAATGAAACTCAAGTTGACAATTCAAAGAGCAGTGTTTAAAATGAAGCATTATATATCTGAAGATATATGAATTATATATATACATATATATGAATGATGCTTAGAAAGTATTATAAGTAATTATGCTACTATATGGGCTGAAAAAAATACTATACATCATAACAGAGTAATCTCCATTCTGAGATAATATTTAGGTAGTTTTCTTGGCATCATTGTGTCTAGCATCACAATAAGACTATTCCTTAAAAATTACATACAACTTGCTCCTACTTTTTTTTCTGATCCTCTTTGTTTTCTATGTAGAAATTTAAATACATATACATGAAGAGAAAGTTTATATTTATACATATATATTAATTTAGTAATGTATATAATCAATGAAAATCATTAACACTAGTTCTGGTTATGTCAGAAAATAACTAATTAAGTTTTGGGGAACAATGCTTATCAATACTAGTATAATGAGAGATCTCATAAAGATAAGAACAGAAAAACAAGAAAACAAAAACCACTATCATTTAACACTGGAAACAAGTGCATTCAGTACCGTTCAATCAGACTGATGATCCATAATAACTTACTGTCAGTGTGAGGTGTGAGGAATCTTTCAGTAAAGACAATTTTTTACTTCAATTTTTATGGTAAAGAGGATTTTTTGAACCTTATTTAAGCCAGGGTTTCATAGGCATGGTTGACTATCAGGTCCTTTATAAACTCTCTTGTCTCTGTCCTTTTCTCTTGTGCGTGTGTGCTTTCATGCATGAAGGAATGTATGTGTGCACATGCTTAGCAAACATTCATATAAAAGGACTGACAAGTCAAAAAGGACGTGTTCATCAACCCGAGTAGTCAGAAAACACAGTAGATATGGGGGACCAAGCCATGGAGGCATGATGTCTTGATGTTCTGTGGAATATTAGTGCAAAGAGTTTCTCTCAGGTCTCTCTCACTAATAGATAACCATGTTTTTCTCGGTGTCTTCGTGTAGCCTTTGGTTTGTTTACACCCACTGCGGTGACTCTTCCTTTTCTTAGGGACAGCTGATAGTTATGGTTACCCATAAAAAACATCTATCCTAATTAGCTTGTTACAAACAGGTCCTATTCCCAACTCTATCTGCTTAGGAAGTTGAGATTTAATGTCCATCTGGACAAACACAAATCAGTTCAAAGTAATGAACAATTTTTTTTTTTTGCCTAATTTGTTTATTTATATTGTTTAATGTGGTGAGTTGTGGCTGATTCTTTTTTAGATAGAAAAAAACAGCATTGTGCCAAGATTGACAATATGAAGTGGTCGTTTAGGTGTCAGTAAAAATGTACAGGGCACAAGGAAATTAAGTATTTGTAATATATAGTCCAGTATCTTAGATAGCTTAGCAAGGTGTTAATCTCTCTCGATTTCTTCCCTTTCATTTTCTGTGCCACCAGAGAGAAAGGCTTATTAAAAATCTGTTTTCACTTCCTGAAGTAATATGACTGTTTACTTTATAAAAAGAGAATTTGTCAGACTCCAGCATATCAAAGTCCAATAATTCCAAAAATTAGATTTTTGAAAGACCCAGAGTTTTTTTTCTTTGCCATGGAAGAGGAGCTAGTTGAAACCAGTGTTCAGGCAGAGCTGCCATCATTAAGGTTTTCTAGGATGCGTTAGACACAGCAAGCTGCGCATTACTGAGTTTGTGCTGCTTTCATTGATATTCAGTTTCCCAATAAATGAATTTAAAGAAGTTGTAGAAACAATGTTGTTTCCCTCACATTATAAACTCCTATAGGCATTTATGATTTAACAGCAGCTTTGAAGACATGAACAATTGAGTTCACTCACTGGCTATAGAAGTGAGGAGAGTGATGGGTCTTTATAATTGCTCCTGGACCAGCATTATTAGTGTCATGTGAGATTTACTTAGAAATGCAAGTCCAGGAAGAGTCTGAGAGTGGAAATCAGCAAGCTGTCCCTTAACTATCTGCCCAGGTGATCTCCATGCATATGGTGTGTCCTAAATAGTTATGACTTATGTCTTCATCTTACACTTGCTTCATATGGAAATATTTGCTATAGTGAAAGAAATGCTTTTTAAAAATACAACCTTTCTTTTCTCAAACCAAGCTCTTAGGAAATATGCTGAATAGACAGTCATTGCAATACTGTCTATAATTACATATTAATAAATATGAATAAAAGTACCAAAATATTATTCTTCTTACACATATGTAAAAATGGTGCTATTTTTCCTGTTTAAGGAGCACCTAGTAGCTTCTTAAGGGTCATTGCTTCCATACAGAATCATTGTTCCTCATCTCATTCAGCACATTCCTCTTGAGACAGTCAGCAAAGATTGAACAAGTAGGCTTTGGAGAAAATATAAACTAATGAGATTCTCACACTAGAAATGTGCATAATGACCCAAGAAAGATATTAATGCTTGTTAGTAATAGACAGTTCACAGTTTTACTGACAAGCATTATTATAGAAGAAAACACTTTATGATTTTTAAGTTTAAATATTCTATTGAGTAGACTGTAAACTATGAGGGGTTTCTAAAGCAATATAAATCTCCAGAAACTGTTTTTTTCTTATACTTCGTGGTGGTCTTCCCTTTTCCCAGGGTCATTGGTGACAGGTCCACAAGGACAAAGGAAGCAGAAGCAAGGAATGGGGTTTCGGGAGTCTGCTTCAGAGAGGAAGCTTGATTTATTGTTTGTGGGATGATATATATAAAAATAGGCTGGCTGATCAATTAAATCAAATCTAAGACCAAGAAATAAACCCACACACCTATGAACACTAGATTTTTGACAAAAAAGCAAATACCATACAATGGAAAAAAGAAAGCATCTTCAACAAATGGCACTGGTCTACCTGGATCTCTACAAGTAGAAAAATGCAAATAGATCCATATTTATCACTCTGCAAAAAAGTAAAGTATAAGTGGATTAAAGACCTCAACATAAAACCAGACACACTAAATCTGTTAGAAGAAAAAGTAGGGAAGAGCTTTGAACTCATTGGCACAGGAGACCACTTCCTGAACAGAACACCAACAGCTCAGGCCCTAATATCAACAATTAATAAATATGACCTCAGAAGCTGAAAAGGCAAAAGACACTGTAAACAGACCAAAATGGCAGCCTACAGACTTGGAAAAGATCTTCACCAACCTTACATTTGACAAAGGGCTAATACCCAAAATATATAAAGAACTCAAGAAATTAAACACCACCAAACAAAATAACCCAATTAAAAGATGGGGTACAGAACTAATCAGAGAATTCTCAACAGAGGAATCTCAATGGCCTAGAAACACTTTTAAAATGCTCAACATCTTTAGTTATCAGGGAAACGCAAATAAAAATGACTCTGAGTTTCCCCTTAGACTTATAGGAATGGCTAAGACCAAAAACTTAAGAGACAGCCCATGCTAGAGGGGATGTAGAGAAAGGGAAACACTCCTCCATTGATGGTGAGAGTGCAAACTTGTACAACCACTATGCAAATCAATCTGGCACTTTCTCAGAAAATTGGGAATAGTGCTGCACCAAGACTGACCTATACCTATACCTATGCTCCACCATACAACAAGGACATTTGCTCAACAATGCTCGTTGCAGCTTTGTTTATAATAGCCAGAATCTGGAAACAACCAAAGAATGGATGAAGAAACTGTGGTACATTTATAAAATGGAATACTACTCAGCCATTAAAAACAAGGAAATCATGACATTTTTAGACAAATGGGCAGAAGAAGGAAACATCATCCCGAGTGAGGGTCCTGAGACCCAGAAAGACATGCACGGTATATATATTCTCATTTATAAGTGGATAGCCCAAAATAGATGTCCTCTGAAAGACTCTACTCATCGGAGAATCAGGACAGATGCTGGGACTTCCAGAAGGACTCAGGAGGAGTGTTGAGGATGTATGGAAGAGTGGGGAGGATTGAAGGAACTGAGGGTTCATGAGCACTACAGGGAGACCATCAAAGTCAGAGGATCTGGACTCATGTGCTGCCTGAAGCACCAACCACGGACAATGTATGCATAGAACATAGACACTCTGTTCAGACGTAGCCAATGGACAGCTCATTCTCCAAAGTTGGAGGGGGAGCAAGGCTTGCCTGTGCCTGTGATTTGATCACTTTCCCTTGGCTGGGAGGCCCTGTGGGTACACAGGGGAAGGAGATAAAGTCTATCTGGATGAAAGCCGAGAGACTGTGGTCAGATGTGGGGGAGAAGGACGTCCTCCATCAGAGGTCTTCGGGAGGGGCTAATAGGTCAGAAGAGGGAGGAGGATGAGAACAGAAAGATATGAGTGAGGGGATAACAGGATGTAGTGGGAATAAATTATAAATAATTTAAATTATAATAAATAAAAATGAAAAAGAAAAAAGAGTTCTTTTTATTTATTTATTTTTCTTTTTTATTAAATATTTTTCACATGCATTTATATTATTACACTTATATTAAATAAACTACCTACAGCAAGAAGAACCATGACAAAATCAGGAATTATATAAGTGTTAAATTCTATTCTATAAATTAATTTTAGTTTTATTAGTTTATTCAGATTACAATTGTTATCCCATCACTTGTATCCTACCATTCCTCCCTCCCTCCCACTTTCACCCTATTCACCTCCCCTAGGTCAAAGACTGAGGGGGACCTCCTCCCCCACTATACAGTCATAAACTAGACAGGACATTCTCAACAGTTATGTGGAGAGCAGGGACTGACTTTGAAATGTTACATTCCTAGTTTTTTTTTTGTTTTTGTTTTTTTTTTTTTTTTTGCTATTTGTATTTGGCAACCTTGAAGAAAACATCTTTTCTATCTTGATGCATCTAAAATTCTGAAATGTAAATCAATATCTATCATATCATTATCAGCTTAAAACATCTACCTAGATGTAAAAACACCTTAAACCCTAAACAAGTAAGCTTAATTGTAAAACTAAATTATCTAGTTTTCAAACCCATCAGAGACCTGAGAAGGAATAAACTTGATTACCTGAGTATACCGGAAGTGTAGGTTAGTAGCTTCCCAAATGAGAAGATGACAGAGACAGTTTACTACCTGAATAGTCACCCTCTTAAAGTTACAGGATGAAAGACTGATTGATCATAGCACATACCTAATTACCATATGGTCAGAAAGGGCTGATTGGTTATAATATGGTAGCTAATTATCATATTTCAGTTTTTCTAAAATAGAGACAAAGATAAGTTGTTTTTATGACAAAATATCATTAGTGTCTGGTATATAGAAGAAAAAGCAGCCATTAAAGGGTTGTCTATCTATAGTCACTTGAAACTACATGAAATTGAGGGTTGTGTTTGACACGTATCAACAAAAGAATGGAGGCTACTGGGTGCACAAACTAATGGGTTTACTAGGATAGATTACAACTGATAGTGCTATGTAATAAACAACTTTGTTTATTTTGATTGTTTGCATTTATAAACTTACTCACCAGATAAAATAACCTGAATTTACATGTATAATAAAAGCAAAATGAAGTGTAGATAACTAACTAATGCATACTATCATATATTTGTTATTTGACTATCAGAAAATTTATCTTACTATTTTTCAAGAAGCCGTTTTGCATTAGTTATGGTCATCATATTGTAGTATACATGTCTTAAGTTCTATATCATGTCTGATACTTCATATTCTTTGAGTTACATATGTTCAACCCTGCCCAGTATACATCATACTCCAATGAGTACCAGTTTTATCTATTAATATTCTTATTTGTATATTCTACATAGTAGGAAAATAAATCACGGGTGTTCATATATTTATTGAGTCAAGTATTAAAATGTAGGGATAATAAAACTATAAGTTCTTCTGTATAACTGCTCTTTCATGTGTATTTTCAGATACTGGTCCATGGCGTTGACTATGCAAATTAATACATTAAATTTAAATAAACTTGAAAGTCAAAATCCTTAACTATTAAATTATTGCCTTTTATTTTTATTCAAATTTTATTCAACTAATATATTCTTCATTTATTTAATAATATTTTTCATCTTGAGATTAAAAATAAAAACATTTTAAGTTTATATTTTTGTATTTCTTTCAGAACCAATGCTTAACACAGCAAGATAATTTTTGATTCATAAAACTCTCCTATATACAAATATCCAGGAGGAAGATTAAAGTAATGGAATTTTATTTTTTAAAAACATTTTAAGGTGTATCATCTTAAAAGTAAACACTAATTGGCTTTTAAATCATTACTTTTAAAACTAAAATTATGAATCTTTAAAATAATAAAAACATCTTTAAATGCCATATTCTGTTTGTCTCTAGAGTTTTTTTAAGACCTTATCTAACTATCTTAACCTTATATTTCTATAGAATCATATCTATCTATTATTCCTAGAATGTATATTCTTTTGATAAAAATAGACTAATAATTGACATGATCATAATTTGGTCAATTAATGATTAACTTGTATAGCTTACTTATCTAAAACAGCCAGCAATAGCACTTTCAAAGTATTGGAAGTAAAACTTGTATTATAATTGAGTTATGTGGGTATAATACCATATAGAATATACATATATTCTAATATAAATATTGAATATATATAATATATATTGAAGAATAATCATAAATTTGAATTTTATACCAATAGATCTAAAATAAATGTATTTTGCATCTATATACATAATTCTATACAAGAGAATGAAAAATAATTTTTGAGTAACAATTAAGGCACCAAATGGAACAGTATATTTACTAATCTTCTTTTTTCCGTATCATCCCTATATATTTCTATACTCCCCCTTCTTTATTTTCAACCTCTATCTCCAAAACTAAGAATAAAAGATAAAGGAAAAAGAGAGATATCCCTGAGTCCAACCTTGTTTTGTCTCCAATAAGACCAATAATAACTGTAACTAACTCCCAATGAAAATAAACATCTATCGCCCAAGAAAGCAACCAAAATCCTCCAGTACCCCCATTGAGGGAAATGGGAATCATTCCCTTAAAGTTTCTTCTGGCTTATTTGGGACAAATAATACCATTGAGACACGTTAACTCCTGACAACACCTAGCCTACCTCAAAGTAGGTGATGAGCATCAAAGAGCCTCCTTATAGAGATGGCGTCAAATGTGGCAAGCCAGCCACTGAGCCAAATGTCCTTATTTCAGCCACAGACACAATTCTGTCTAAAAATGAGGAAGATTGGATGCAGGAAGAGTCAATGGCCAAACTCTGTCAAGACAGGGTTAGCAAGTCCTCAATAGTTCCTGCCTTAGAAATATGTCTGTCAGACATATTGGGCCAGAAGGTTGAAGATGTTGCTCCAACATTAACACAGAGCTTTGGATGACTGTGCAGGCAGCAAACTGTCTCTGTCATCTTCTCATTTGGGAAGCTGCTAACCTGCACTTCCTGTCTACTTGGATAATTAATTTTATTCCTTCTCAGGTCTCTGATGAAGTGAAGACCAGATAGTTTATTTTTGCAACTAATTAGTAGTTTAGGGGTTATGATGTTTTCAGGTCTAGATAACTGTTTTAAGCTGATAATGATGACAGATGGATAATGCTATGATAGATATTGATTTAAGTTCAGAATTTTTGATGTACCAAGATAGGAAAGATGTTTTCTTCAAGGTTGCCAAATACAAACAGCCAAATCATTATGAATATAATGTTAGTATAATACCTGATTGTTTCATGGTTATTCTTGCTGTAGGTAGTTTATTTTATGTATGTGTAATAATATAAATATATATGTAAAAATAAAAAAAAATATTTAATTTAAAAAGATGCTCAAACTAGCCCCCCCAAAACCCTAAATTATGTTCTCATTTCTGATAAGGGTGATATGATTAAACTGGTGATTTAAGTATTAAACAACATGGTTTAAAAAGTTAAAAATGTAAAAATGTATAAATTTTTGCTCTCACACAGCAGTAGAAAGACAATAATGACTCAATATACTGAGTTTGGGTGTTAGTGTGTCTGTTCAAACATTATTGAAATAATGATGACACACTCTAATGTTCATGCAGCTGGTTTGAAACTCTAATATGTCTAGTGTCTCTGTTGAAGATATCTTAGGAGAAGGATGTTGCAGTTAAATTTACACTAAATTATTGTGCAAACACCACTAGGATTTTGAAATTTCTAATTAGAGATTTGCTTAACTACTAGAACATTTGGAAATGCTACTCCTGCCCCTACCTGGTTTGCTATCTGATGAATATCATGGCTACTTAAGCAATTTGTAATTCTCCTGACTCAAAAATGACTCTCTGTGTAGTAATTATGGAATCTTCAGCAACAAAACTAGACAAGGATAGCAGCAATTAGATTTTTAATCACTTCACTTTGTTCATATTTGTTCTGACTGTTAGACTAAATTTGTGAAAAACTTGAACACAAACTGTGTGCATATTTAATCCACAGGGATCACAATTTAAAATGGTAGGTTCAATAAAATATTCATTTAGTAGATGCGTTTATCTTATATATCTTTGTTAAATTTTATTGTCTCAGTGGGCATCCATTACACTTAAATGCAAAGTGCTTCAACATTGTTTTCTTGACTGTTCTTGCAGCTTTTTTTGCAGTTCTTGCACAACAGTGAGTAGCTAAATGCTTGTGAGCATTGACTGCTCACGAGCACATACACACAGATTAGCACATGCATAAACCCTAAAATGATGAGTAATCTTTGTAAAAATTTGCTAGTTTTAATTTCTTCATTTTGATACTGTGCTATCATTAGGTAAAATGTTATTGAGGAATGCTAGGTCATGGGTACATGTGTTGACTCCATGCTTTTATAAGCATATAAGAAATGGGAGTATGGAAAGAATATTGAAATTAAAACAAACAACACAGAGGGAATATAAATAATCAATGTAGATTTTATTAAGTGGATAACAATATGTGGTTTAAAGGTTGGATTATAACTATGCTTTAAACACTTTGCTAACAAATCTAGAATTGCCCCTGAAATCATGAATATCATGCTAATCTGTGTAGAAAAGAGAAAAAAAGAGTCAGGTATAAGCTTCTCTGGAAGATATCTAGTGAGTAATGTCAGAGCTCTCACTGCATGTTTCCAAAGCTAGAACCACCTAGAGTCAAAATGCCTTTAACCAGTGAATAAGGAAAATAAATTTTATTCAAGGATCACAACAAATGATAAGAAGTGTTACATTTTTTTCTTAGCACAAACACATTTTTAAAAAGTAAACAGCATATAAACAGCTTTTCACAGCTTTTGAATAAAAAAATGGCATAGTAATATAAGAGCAAACATGAGAAAAGTTCTTCATTTTAATTTTTAAAAACCATTTGTAGAATATTTTAGAGATCTGGCTTACAACTTGAAGCTTGGGTATTACTCAGAACTTGTTATTTAGTGGGTGACAGGGGCATAAAAGGAGGCACTGTCATTTAGTTACTGAGGACTGTGCTTATGGGATGACCAGGAAAGGCTGACACTAACTCAGACGATAGGCATTTCATGCTCATCTAACGAATTCTAGTAAGCATCTCCACATATATGTTTTATTACAATCCACAGTGCACCAAATTTACATAGACACACAGTTAAGAGAGAACAAATAAAATTCTTAGTCTACACATGATTATACACAATTTAAACTCATCACACTGTTTTTATATTTTAATATATAACACACACACATTGTTTCCCTCTTCTAATCTCTTCTTCCAAAACCTTTCACTTACTACTTCTTGCTGTTCTTCAAACTCATAGTCTCTTTTTTCATTATTTTATATGTCTATGTGCATATACTTCTATGCTCCTGAACATATAAATACAACCTGCTCAGTCTATACGTTACTTGGATGTGTGTTATAGGAATTACCACTTGGCATTAGATAACCAGTTGGTGTGCTCTTCTCAACATTCTTTACAGTCCTAGAGTTCTTTGTGCAGGGCTGAGTCCTTTTTGCCTTTTCCCCATGCACACTAGCATGCCTGTCTATTGGTGTTGCTCTTGTTCAGTTTATGTTTAGGAGGCCATGTTGGTGAGACTTTATAGGTGTGGCTTTTGACATTTCTAGATGACCCAGTTTCAAAAGAAACTCCTTGATTCTCTGGCTCTTATAACCTTTCTGTCTACACTTCTGAAATATATTTCAATGTATTTTTAGGTAGAATGAGCACTAGCATTCTAGCATTTTCTCTTTGTCTTTTATTACTTCCAAAATTGTCCAATAACAAAGAAATTCCAGTGTGTATAAAATTTACTACTTGGCTCCAAAAGAAAAAAAAAAACTCTGAAAAACTTATGTGTCTATATTTATAAAATTAGTTTTCAACATAAATGCTTTTCTCATTTCTGACTTTACTAAATGCATTCCACCCGCTTCAAGGTTTGGTTTACTGTAGAGTAAAATAGTGTCTTATCTATAAACCCATCAGTCAGAGTCAATTATTCATCTTTGCAGTATTCTTGGAGTTACAAAGCACATATTCCAGTTTCACTTGAGGATAGCCACTGTCCTTGTTAGGAACTTTGCTGACTTACACATTTCCACAACATGATAAAAACTATAATTATTTTATTTAAAGGATATGTTATGGCCAAATGGCTAGCCAAACACTCATCTAAGCCCAGCACGGGTCTGTTTGGACAAAGGACTTCATGGAAATTTGCTGCCCGTCATTTGAAGAGAAGGGTTTCAACCATGGTACATTATGTTCTGACAACTCTTTTCCATGCCCCTCGGTAGTTATCTGTACTTCCACCTAACATCTTGCACAGGTAAAATTGCTAGTAGGGTGAAGCTGGCAATGAGAATGTAGGATTCTGTTTTAAATAAGGCAGGAATGAGGACTTGCTGCTATGTGTTTAACGTTGCTATCTCGTCAGACACTGATATTTTGACTGTTTTAGCATGCTTGGCAAAGTGCTAAGCATTCAAATATTTATTAGTTATTTGTGTCATATTAATCAAAATATGTTAATATCTCAACATATTTTTTTATGAATTGTGTACTGTTAGAGGGGAATAAAATAATATTCTATTTTTAAAACTATGCTTATTGGACAGGTGGGATGACTCAATTGATTAAAATGTTCCCTAACAAGAACTCAAGATCTGAGTTCAATTCCGGGCTCTCATGAGGTGGAAAGAATGAGCTGACTGCAGAAAGCTCTCCCCTGACCTACATGCAGTCTGTGGCAAGTGCGCTGACATATATGCACACAAAATAATTTTTTAAATTTACAAAAATGTTTAATCACCCTCCTTAGTCATCAGGGAAATGAAAATCAAAACAACTCTGAGATTCCATCTTACACCCATCAGAATGGCTAAGATCAAAAACTCAAGCGACACCACATGCTGGCGAGGATGTGGGGAGAGAGGAACACTCCTTCATTGCTGGTGGGAATGCAAACTAGTACAGCCACTTTGGAAATCTATCTGGTGCTATCTCAGAAAAATGGGAATAGGGCTTCCTCAAGACCCAGCTATTCCACTCCTTGGAATATACCCAGAAGATGCTCCAGCACACAACAAGAAAATTTGCTCAACCATGTTCATAACAGCCTTATTCATAATAGCCAGAACATGGAAACAGCCTAAGTGTCCCTCAGTAGAAGAGTGGATAAAGAAACTGTGGTACATATACACTATGGAATACTACTCAGCTATTAAAAACAAGGAATTCCCGAAATTTGTGGATAAATGGATTGAGCTAGAAATGATCATAATGAGTGAGTTAACCCAGAAGCAGAAAGAATCAAATGGTATATACTCACTTATATCTGCATACTATCCCAAGGGGCATGTCCCACGAAAGCCTTCACTTACCAGGAAACTGGGACAGAGGGGAAGGCATCCTATTGGGACTCTAAATGAGAGACGCATGGGAGAACAGCAAAATAAAAGGATACAGAGGGTCCTAGAAATCTACAAGTAGAACAATATGATAGGCAGATTTGGGCCCAGGGGTCCCGCTCAAACTAAGGCACCAGCCAAGGACAATACAGGAGGTAAACTTTAAACCCCTTCCCAGATCTAGCCAATGGTCAGAATATTCTCCACAGTTGAGTGGAGAGTGTGATACGACTTTCTCACGTACACTGGTGCCTCACATTTGACCATGTCCCCTGGAGGGGGAGACCTGGTGGCACTCAGAGGAAGGACAGCAAGTAGCCAAGAAGAGACTTGATACCCTATGAGAATATATAGGGGGACGTAATCCCCCTCAGGAACAGTCATAGGGGAGGGGAATAATGGGAAAATGGGGGGGGGGATGATGGAGGTACAAGGGATGGGATAAACAGAAAGAAAGAAAAATTAAAATAAAAAAAAGATTAAAATAAAAAAAATTGAAATAAAGAACAAATTAATAAAAAAAATAATGTTAAAAAAATAAAATAAAATAATGAAATCAAAACTAAAAAAAAAAAAAAGTTTAATTAAAATTTTTTTATGTTCCCACTCTTTATTGCTTAAATTTTCACCCTTTTCTAAATTTACTGTTTTCTAGTTTTAAAAATTATCACCATTTTGACGTCATCAAAAAATGGAGTTGAAATGTTGAACTTTAAATCTCAGCGCTTATGCTCCTACAGATGCCCACTTTGTGACCAAACAGAAAGTGAGCCCCAGCTCAGTGTGCCAGCGTTTTGTTCCCTGAATTTCTGTAGTCTAGATGATCCAGAAAATATTACTTATAAAGCTGCCCCTATTATGAATGTCCCATATATAAAATCATCTAGAGAGCTGGGTGCAGTGGTGCATGTTGTAATCCCAGCACTCTGGGAGGCAGAGGGAGGTGGATTTATGTTAGTTCAAAGCCAGACTGGTCTAAGATGTGAGTCCAGGACAGCCAAGGGTACTCAGAGAACGTCTTGAAAAAACATAATAAATAAATAAATATTAATCACCTAGGTAAACAGAATAACACATACATGTTGTACTCCATTTACTGAGGAAAATGCTTTAATCCGAACAAATTTTAATCTAACTATAGAGCATCTTTTTTTTTTTTGCATAAGATGTCTTCATTGAATGATTAATGTACAATCTCATTTTTAATTATCCTATACATATATAAATCATGAGTTATATATGTATAACCCCCCCCAAAAAAAACAGCTGGGGTTTTCTTATTGTGTTTAGGTCATTCATGATACAGAATAACATTATAAACTGATTTATATGTTTTTTTTTCAAACGGTAACAAGTTAATATAATGTAGCATAATTATTGAGTCTAAATTTAATAGTACATATAGCACATTAAAGGCAGTCAAAAATGCAATAATCGATACTGTTGATTCCACACAGGGCAAAACAATTAAGGTATGACTGGATAAAAGGAGTAAACTCCGAGACACTGTCAGGTCTTGTGGCAACCTCACCAGCAGGTTCACCCCGTCACTTTCCCAAGGCTTTCATTAAGCACAGGAAAATCCTGCAGGGAGTAAAATCTGAAGGAATCTGCTGTTTTAGCTCCCTCATACTTTGATAATGATGACACAGTAGAAAAGTTATAGGAAATCAGGCCAACAGACGCAGTGTTCAGAACCAACTTAGCACAGCTGCCTGTTCACTCCAGTCAAAGGCCAGAGTTCAGGTGAGAGGCTCATTTTAACTGCTCTTTGGGGCCAGGAGTTTGAATGAGCAGCCTTTAAGTTCTAAGTAGTACAAAAAGATGAGAGAAACCATGCAAGAATTTTAATAGGCTCAGATTTTTAGCACATTAAATAAATCAAAACCTAGTTATTTCAATCACTGATCAGAAGTTATATTTTATCTTGGCCAGGAGTATCTGTATGCTTTTTAAAGATATATTAATGCATTTATATCATTACTCAAAACTACAATACATGTGAATAAAATTTCCTTTTTCTTTTTTTCAAAATTCTGTGAAATGGAATTACTTGTAGAATAAAGCAGCAGACAATTACCATAACATTAGGCTTTGCTGTGAAATATGGACCTGGGAAGTCTCTAAAAGTCTCATGAAGTAGATGGACTTTACCTTGGTTCCCAGTGTGTTGTTATGGGGACAAGGCAGATGCTTTCATAGTCAGTGCCCATGACGAGGAGGTAAGAGCTTTGTTCTGCCATCTAGCCTCACCACAAGTGCAAAAGCAAAGAGCCAACATGTCTTTTACCAGAAGAGCTTTCAAAAAACTGTGAACCTCCCCCAAATCTCTTTTTACAAATTGCTTATGTTAGGCGTTTGCTTGAGTAATTGCAATGTGACTAACACAAAGTGCCTCATGTCTCATTCATTATATGAAGAGAGATAGTGTACAAACTAATTTTGTAGGTGTCCACTGGGATGCAAAGAGTTTGGAACTAGGAAAATGGTTGAGTGGGCACCTTATCTTAGCTGTCTAGTGTTTTTGTTCATGAATTCTTAACAGTAACATGATATTTGTTAAAGAGAGGTAATGATATCATGTAAAACAAAAGAAAACAAAATATTCCAGAAGTTTCTTAAGTTCTTGTTTTATTAAAAGTGTTTAATCAGATGTACATGTTAAGTTAGCCATCAGCAATTCTGTGCTGGCCATAATAATGACAAAGGCACACATGTGGTTTGCGTCCTACAGAGATAATGATGCATGAAAACAGAATGCTGATCGCAGACCTGAAAAGGCTTTGCAAGCTTCCTGCTGGAGAGTTTTATGTCATAGGCACAGAAATAATTATTGTAGGTGAAAGGGCATGTAGAAAGTCATATTCCACTCTCCACTCAACATAGGGGAGGGGAATAATGTGAAAATGGGGGGGGGGGAGGGAAGAATGGGAGGATACAAGGGATGGGATAAACTTTGAGATGTAAAAAGAATAAATTAATTAAAAAATTAAAAAAAAAAAAAAGGGCATGTAGAAAAGTACTTGTTACTTTACCCCAACCAATGGGAAAAGCTTCTACATACAGTTCTTTTGACCACCATTTTTATTAATGGAAGTGAAATTTAGGATAATAAATTTATGAATAAAATTCAAGAGAAGATGTCAATAATATTTCTTTTTCTATTAGCTTTAGGCGTTCTCGAGAACTGATTTTAACTGCGTATTGACTCTATTTGATGCTTTGAAGCCTTATCATTAGGAAGACAAACAAGCGGCGGCACCACACTCAGGACAAAACACTGTAAAAAGAGTGGCAGAATTCAGAGGGGAAGGAGGTGACGGGGCAAAAAATGACCCACGACTGGAAAAATGCGAAGTGTAAGAGAACGCGGAGTAGGAGCTCTCACCCGTAAATAGGCCGTCTACGTCATATCTCCCCCAAGGCCCAGTGGTCTTTGCATAAAGAGGACTGGAAAACTGTAAGAGCCGGAGACGGTAGATGACTAATAGGAACGAAAGGAACTCATAGGGCTCAACATTGTAAGACCAGAACAAGCTCAAAATCCCAACGTGGAGGGCGGGAACGGGCAGGAAGCTTTACCTGTAGCTGAAGAGCTATTGGGATTTTAGAAGCAGAGAGCCATTTTTATTTAAAGGTGTTACTCATAGTAGGGTGGTTATGTTTCATGGCAAGACTCTTCCTGACTCCACAAGAGTGTTTGGGCAACACAAATTAAACTCTATTGATTCAAAAGAAATGGGAAGAGAGAGGAGGCGAGTGAGAAGCTGAGGAGGCAGCAGAGATATGGGAATACACCTGGCAGAGATTACTTTTGGAGTAAGTGTGATATGACCAAAACATACTGTATGAAATTCTCAAAAATAAAAATATTGATAAAAGTCCAAATAATAATAGTGAGAAGTAGGAATGATTCAGAAAAACATAGATAGATAGATCATAGACACACACACATATATATGTAGAAGATGACCAAAAATAGATAGATGATAGATAGATTACAGATAATATATAAATGAGAGCTATCACCTATTCAAGGTTTCTTGTTTTTAAATATTTTAAGGCCATAAAAGAATAATTTTAAATTATATTTTAAATATACTTTAAAAATTTGATAAAAGAGAAAATGAATGAAAAGCCATGGAAGCCTCTAATTCCAGCACTTGGGACGCAGAGGCAGATATCCGTCTTGTGAGTCGGAGGCGAGTATGGTATATTTAGTGAGTTCTAAGGCAGCCTGCCAGCCAGAACCAGGGCTGTTAATGAAATTACATGGAAATATACTTAGAAAGGTTTATGGATTTAAGATCTAAGAGTGAAAGTCAAATGCAATAACATATGTTAGAAATATATCAGTGTTTAAGTATAATTGAATTCAGATTTACGATATATGTCATGAATAGAAAGAATAAATAAGACTATAGCAAGTATTTGGAAACATATTTTGTCATGAAAAAATCTATTTTTGTTCCTGTTGAAGATTGGGTAAGTTCATTTTTCTTCATATTAATTTTGTTATAATGATTGGATAATCTCCCCTGGATACCACTAATCCTTGTGTGCTTAAAGATCAACACAGTCCCAAATCCAAAAATTGTGGGAGAATCTTAACCTAGTCACTCAGTTTTTCCAGGTTATAGAACAGTTTTAAGGTCGAGGACAGACTGGAAGGCACTGTGCAAGTGCAGGGATTTGGGGTTGTGAGGAGTGTTGTGGAAACTGAACACCAGGTCGGAAGCTATATAATACAGGTTTCCTTATATTTTTAGTGAGTGTGTGGATTTTTTCTCATTAACTTTTATTTAACTTACCACGAAATTTTCAGAGTTTTTTCCCAGTTATTATTATTCTTTATATGTATTTCTGTTTCTTGATTGGATTAATATAGGTTTTATTGTTCAAACTTTTTTTTTAATTTATATTTTCTTGTAAAGAGATTTTTCTCTATCATAATGTTCTACTTGTAGGTTTCTAGGACCTTCTGGATCCTTCTACTTTCCTGTTCTCCCATGTCCCCTGGAGGGGGAAACCTGGTGGCACTCAGAGGAAAGACAGCAGGTTACCAAGAAGAGACTTGATACCCTATGAGCATATACAGGGGGAGGTAATCCCCCTCAGTCACAGTCATAGGGGAGGGGAATAAGGGAAAAATGGGAAGGAGGGAAGAATGGGAGGATACAAGGGATGGGGTAACCATTAAGATGTAACAAGAATAAATTAATAAAAATTTTTTTAAAAAGAGATTCTTCTCTTTAGATCCTGGGCACAGTTTCTCCTCCCTCGACTCTTCCTGCTCTGCACTCCACACCTCCTCTCTGCCCCACATCCAACACTCACACTTATTGAACATACAGACGTCAAGCTGCTGCCTGCATGGAGCCTTCTGTGTTCACTTTTATTGTTTACAGTATGCAAGACTCTCTAAAGAGGCTTTTGTGTCTATATTGGAGAATTTACAGTTCTGTAGATTATCAACTCTGGAGTTATTACTAATTGCATGAGCACAGCAAGCACGACCAATGCGTAGTGCGCAGGGGTGCACACTGTGTGTTCTGAAGCATTCACGGATGGAATGGCGTGGGCACAGAGGAAGATAGCGAGCCTGCACATGGTTCTTCACTCCCAATCAGTAGCTCAGCTCTACTTCAGTCTCAAAGAGGTCTTTGTACCATCTTTGTGACAGTTTGCTTTTATTTTTAAATAATCATATGATGTATTTTGGCTAAATATCCAAAAGTAATATCGAATGTAACTTTAAAATAAATTGATTTGTGTAGACCAAAGGCACACAGAAAATGTCAACTGTGCATTTATGTCTTATATATTATAATCTGTAAAAATACTGCATTTACTACTTTTATAATTACAGCAGACGCTTTGTGGTACTGCAAGGATTTGGGCTTTTTAATCTGAAGCATAGTTTAGTAGCTACCATAAGATAGCATTTAACATCTTATCATTGGAAGCAGGTGCATCTTTCTAAGCTCTTAGAGTTGAATTGGCATTTGAATTTGAATATAAACCCTTAAATTCCTAGCTGTTTCCACTATTAGGTGCACTTCTAGAAACTTACTTTAAAATAATAAGAAAAAGAACAAGGTACAAATCATCTGAGATATATTTAAAGAAAAAGATTGACTACTTATATTAGAATCTACCAGAAGCCAAATTAAATGCTTAGCTTTCATTACTTGCCTTTAATTACATATCTTCAAAGGACTTATTCAAATTTAAAATAAACATCATCCTCAAACGAAGAGGTCATAAGACTTACAGGAGCATTGCAGCTGAGGTACTAGAGTTCTCCTGTGGCAGCTTGTGAGTAAGGGAAGCACTCACCCTTCCCAAGTGAGCGACAGTCTAGTTCAGTTGGAAGTGTGTAAGCCTCCTGATTAACTGACCCTTGTGAGAACTGAGAGTTTGATGACAAAGTTGAAAGGGGAATGACACAAGACTTCAACACACCTATGGGAAAAATCCTCAGTAAGGATCCATCCAATTTCTATCAATGGCTCCCCAAATGATTGGTTTTCAACTCTCTCCCAAGTTATAGACAGACCAAACATGTTACCCACCTAGTCTTTTCCTTCAAGAACTGAGCATTTCATCATTTCTGTCACTTTCATTTTGTTTTCTCATTTTTCTCCTCTTTTAGTTGATGTTACTAAAGAGAGGCATGGGTGAATTCATACTATCTTTGTGTTTCTCCTTGTGTTTCCATAATATATAATGGGATGGGATCTGAGAACGTAGAGTAATGCAATGTTAAAAATGGGATGATATTGAGAGACAATATCTTCATTTTGTATTAGAGAAGATTAAACTCCAGACACAGAAGAATTACTGTATGTGCTGAAGTGATTATCTTTCCCTGGAATCATTTAAACTGTTCTAACTACCCATACTAGAGACCTTTTCATTATAGATTAAAAACAGCAAACTAGGTCTTAAGGGTTCCTTAAAGGAAGGGAGCTGTCAAGGACCTTCTTCCTGCCTTTGGCTACGGGAAATAGTACTTAGAGCACAGACTTTAGAAGCCTTGAAATTTTAAGTTGGTGCTCTATTCCTTTGAGATGTAAAAAATTTAAAGCTTTCTTCTTAACAACCCCAATGTCTTTCTCAACGACCTTGAGCTATTTCTTCTAAATATAAACATGCAGGTGTGTAGACTCTATCTTTCCATATCCACAGGGAGACAGAAAATGACTCTTGCTTACAGCTTGGAAAAAAAAACAAAAACCAGCAACAGTACCAACAGCAATCACAAATATAATTTTCAAGATAGTAATTTTCAGTCCCTCAAAGATACTAACTGTATTTTTAAGAGTTGGGGTAACTTTTTCAGGATACTTTAGATCATTTAATGAGAGGCCTAGAAAGTGTTAAATCCCTTCCAAACACCTCTAAGTAGAGCACATTGCTATACATATATATATATATATATATATATATATATATATATATATATATATATATGGGCTCATCATGTATATATCTATATTTATATGTACAAATAAACGTGTAAATGTAACTTACTGAGTTCATTTAGTCTTACTCTTATGTATATGATTTTAATACTGACAACCTAGTATTATAAGAGCAATAAAGGAGCTTGTCCCTAAGAAAACATGATTCCTCCTCTCTTAATAATGGATTGCATAGTTCCCTGACAATAAAGATAAAAATAAATTGCATTTAAGCTAATGTGAAATCAAGTTCGTCTAAAATATTATTTCATTTGTTTAATACTTAAGGTGAGTCAGGATGTAGAAATGCTTTATGTAGATTAGATATGTCTAATATACACTAAAATAATTTGATTAGATTTAAAAGACCAACAACAAAGTTCCTATTGTAAACAAAGTTTATTCTTACTTTGGCTAGAATTCAATCTACCATCCACATCCCTCCTTTTACCACTCTCCAATCTTTGCTTAATTGTAGTTAAACTCAGTCTGCGTTGTAGCCTCTCATGCCTAGCATAATAATGCAGAATACAAAAGAAAAAATTTCTTGTTAAATTGGTCCAGTGCACATTGTACTTTGACAGTACTGTGTGTTTGGTCACATGTCATGTTAGACTGCTGAATGCTTAGAAAAGTAAAGCAGCATGGCTGATGAAATATTAATCTTGATGTGCAGGTTTTGGGATATGTAAAAGGAGCAGTTTGCCACATTCTGTTTTGCTTTTGGGTGCAAAGGAAGGTGAACAAGAATTAAGAATGAATGAGTCTAAGCACTCATGGAAATGGAGAGTTAATAACAACAATAGAATTCTCAGCTTGATTACCATAATTTTCACACAGAAACAGTTGACTTTTCTTAGAGTTTATGTCATGCTACTTGGCTCGTCCTTGTTAAACAATGCTCACAAGTAACCATCACTTGTACTGATAAGTCATCAACCAGACTAATAATTTTGAATTTAGCATATTTATCAGAATCATTGCTCATTCTTCTTGCAAAACTTTCACGCTATGGCAGTGAATATGTTGCTTTTCACATATATATTCTGTTTTATTATGAAAAGTCTGTATCATTTGTGGTAAAGTAGGTTGTCATCGGGTGTGTCAGACTCGTAAAATATCCCTTGATCCATGTGCTGTGTTTAGATGATAAAAATGTAAATTGGAGGCATTTAGGATTTTCAAAATGAGTAATGAGCTTAAAATTGATAATAATTGAAGACCATTTGTATTACACACACACACACACACACACACACACACACACACACACACACACCAGATAGATAGACAGATGATAGACAGAAAATAGATAATAGATAGAAAGGTAGATAAAGAGATAGATTATATATATACCGACAGACAGATAGATAGGTGAGGGTTTAGAGTACATCTTGCCATAACAAATAAGTTAGGTTAAATTTAATATAACTCACATGACAAAGATAGAACAAACTAAATTAAATTAATCCAGAATTTTACCTCTTTGTATAGTGAAGAGGGGAGGAAATCAGTAAAAACTACAAACAAAATAGATATCACGTTTGACTGACATTTATATTCTATTCCAATTGTGTGACCTTGAAAATAATAGTTTGCTATGATATGCCTGTTCTTTCTGGACCTTAAGAAATGCATATAAATCTCAGAAAAATTAGTAAAACTGGATACTTTGTCTTTCAATGAACACTTTCTGTTTTCTCGTTCTTGTCTTACCTTTTCCCATAGCCCAGGAGAGCTACAGGCCAGAGTGGTCACTTATCTTAAAAATAGAATGAAACATGCATCAAATCTTACTATTCAATTGGAGAAAATTGCTTCAAGGATATTTGTTCACTGGATTCCAATGCTTTTTTTTTTTTTTTTTTTACATGGAAGATGGTAGTCTTTAGCATTAACATAGCCATATTTTGCACTTTGACAACTAAACATTTCAATAATATCAAAATGATTCAATGTAGCTTATATGAAAATATTGGAGATCCAGCTATTATTAAATAAAGTGGTATTCAGTCTCTCTCTCTCTCTCTCTCTCTCTCTCTCTCTCTCTCTCTCTCTCTCTCTCTCTGCATATATGTGTGTGTGTGTTGTGTGTTCTCATTGTTTTGCATAACTTATCTCATAGCCTAAAATTGATAAGTTTCTCCAGGGCCTTGATGACAAGCTATAGAACATTATTAGTACAGATACAGGTTAATGTCAAAATTATACATCAGTGTATTGCATGTTATTTATTAACACCGTATTCAATCCCTTTGGATTTTTTGGAATGTAAAATAGAAAATGTCATATATGTATAAGAAGCCATGTTATGGATTTTCAGAGATTCTCTTTATTATTTGACATTGGAAGGAACGTTTCTTGAAAAGAGAGTTCATTGAAAAGCTTGCAAATTCAGAGATAGGTAGATAAACATGGTTTTCAAATACTTTATCATGAGTGAGTACTTAAAAATAAAAAAGAATCCTTCTACGTTTACTGCCATGGCTGTAATTAAATTCCACAGTAAAGAGTAACATTAAGGAGGGAAGGTATGTGTGGCCCACAATGTGCGGTTTGCAATGTCCATATGTGGGGAAGTGAAGGTAACAGGAACTTAACAGAGCTGGTCTCATTATATCCCCAAAGAACAGACAGGAAACAGCACATTCATGGTGTCTACATCACTGCTCATGCCCAGCTGTTTCTTACTCATTCATTTCATGACTCCCGACCTAGACAATGGTGTTACCCATATTGGGCTGTGACTTTTTATGTCAATTAACTTAAATAAAAAATTTCCCCATAGACATGCCTATAGGCCAACTCAATATAGATAATCTCATTGAGATTTCTCCCCAGATGATTATAGATTGTGTCAAGTTTACAATGAAATGTGCCCATCACATTCCCCACTTTGTCAACCTGATGGAAAAGTACAACTTTTAAGCCACAACTTCACACTCCTTGTCACCAGAGTTGCCTGTTCATTTCACAATGTAAAACCCACTCCAGTGTCTGTCTCTGTAGCCTTTAAACTTTGCAGTATTGAGTCCACAATGCCTGTGAACCCCTGTACAAGACAATCCAGCTTATATACCTCCAAGATATAATGACACAGAATAACCATTCGGATTATAAATAATGAAGGATCAGGCCACCACAAGGAACCATCTCATCAAAACAGAGCTACACTCGAGCAAACACTGAGTCTTACAGTTCCAGTGTCCACCATCTAAAACTCACAGTCATGGCTCCAAAGGGCTTGGGTGACCTCGTACGTCTAACCTCTCAGGGATGATAATACAACCATAAGTCCCCAGTAGGACCCTCTTTAATATACCATAAAAGCAAATGCAACTCTTCAGAAGTAAGTAAAAACTCTTGATCCCTTAGTTAATGACTATGTAATGCAACTGTTCTAGGTGGCAGCTTATTGTTTTCACTTTCTAATTTAATTTATTTTGTTTTAAAAGAATATGGAAATTCTACATGGCTTTATAGCTACTCTGATGTTGTTCAGTCAATATATTCAGTGTTTAAAGGCATTTTTATTGGTTTATTTTTATGTCAACTTGTTAATTTAGGACACATATAAGACGTATGTATCAAGTTGTTCTATTTAAAACTTGTTACCTGATTTCAATGTTGTGTAAAAACTGCAAGAATAGTTGACAGAACTGTAGATTTTTACTTATATTCTTTATTTTTTACCAATTTTGTCATATTTATTGTATATTTTTTTATTTTTCTCTTACACCCTTCTTTGTTTTCTGTATCTTCCTTTTCTTGCCTTTCCTTTTTTTTCTCTCTCTCTTCTCTCTTCTTTTTATTTCACTTCTTTGGTTGGAGGATTTTGAGGTTACATTTCACACATGATAATTCATTTTCACTTATGCTTAACTTAGTACACATTTAATAAATAAGCATATCCTGACATGGGGTCATATTACCACTAGCACACAAAGAAACTTTTTTATGGGCAAACAATTATATCCAACTTATCCCACCCTTTCCAATGCTCAAATACTAGTCTATACATGTTTTCCTTCATTTGCTGACACAGCCCAGACTTATGAACTCCGTTTGTTGTGTCTATGCTTTTTTCTTCATAACAATTGGCCAATGTGAATAACCTCAAATAAACTTCATACCACCTATTAAGAGCATTTTCTTAGTTTTTAAAATATTTAAATATTTCATATTTACTTTGTATTCTCAAGTGTTTTTTCAAATTCTTTCTTACTTCAAACTATGACATTTTAAAGAATGAAAACAATTGCGTAGTTCTCCGTCTCTCCTGGAGCAGGGTAGCATTGCACTTCAGTCAACACAGCAAAGACAATAGCTGCTGGGTAGATGGGGAGTTAAAACGCTATGTAAACAGAATTTAAACATTCTGAGTTCACGTCGACAGGTTTAGTTCTCAACCAACACTATTCAGTTTTCATTTGTTATATATTCTCCTAAAATGAACACCCATTTCTCCTAATATCATCTGTTCGTGGTAGGAATATTTTTGATTATTTGCAATTTTATACGTGCTTAACTCTGTTGTGCAGAAAAGAACTAACATAGCAGTACAAACTGTCAACTATGAGTGGTATATTGACAAGTCTAGCCCTTGGCTGGTGTCTAAGAACATGTGTTTTAGAAAGATTCACATGAGCATAACTTGAGTTTCTAACTGTGTCTGAACTCATTTGAACAGTCAACACGCTTCATATACCTGTTTATTTTCAGAGACTCTGAATGTTTTATATCTAATAGGAAGAAGCTGGATCCATGGTCCATTCTTAAAAAACAACAAGAACAAAAACCTGTGTGTGTTGATTTTATAACAAGCTTCCTGGTGGACATCATTTCATATGCTCCCATGCTGAAAAAATTAAGTAGGTCCCATGAGACTCCTCTGGGAAGAGAACCTTGGATAATTGGGTTTCATTTCAGGAGATTTTGTTCCATGTGACTTTTATTTTAGCTGACTTGGAATATTCATGTGAGGCACACAGCAATGAACGTAGTTGTATGCTGGCTCCTGTGAGTTCTCCTCAGGAAATATCAAGCTTCCAGTCCTGAGGAACTCTGACATACCTATAAACAAAACCTCCGAAGAGGGTTTTAAATTATAGTTCTTCCCTTCCTTGGCTGAGAGAACATAGAAACTACCTTCTTGAAATTATTATAGTTTTACAAGAATTGAAAAAAAATGCATACACAGAGTTCTGCCACTTTCCCTCTATGTTTGTATTATTCAGAACAATAATACAGTATCAAAAAATAAATTCTATGCGTTTAATTTCATGTATAGATTCAGGTAATCACAGCTATAGCATACAGAACTATTTGCTCAACACCAAAACTTCCTACAAGCTGTCCTTTAGTAGCCGTACAGCCTCCCTCTTCTTCCACCACCCTGTGATCATAGTAAACAGAAATATTTCCATCTCTTTAATGCCATCCTTCTAAGAATGGTTTATGAGTGTGGGCATAGGTACCTGACCCATTGAGATTGGCTTTTTACACCATGGCAATTCAGATGATATTAAACAACACACTGCCTATACCAATAGCACAATGTTAAAAAAAGATAATAACCTTCAAGCCACTTTTATAGTCATAGAAAAATTGAGTAGACTGTAAAAAGAACATTCTCTCTCTCTCTCTCTCTCTCTCTCTCTCTCTCTCTCTCTCTCTCTCTCTCTCTCTCTCTCTCTCTCCGTCTCCCATCTCTCTTATACACACACCCTTCCCAATATTGGCATCTTATATAACCAACAGATATTTCTCAAAAATTACTATTCAACCTCATTATAACTAACATGATTTTCATATCAGTTCTCCCTGTTTGGGCATAGACTCCCTCTTTTAACAAATACAAAATGAAATCTACTGTTGTTGTAGCAGCACATCATAAAATAATTTCAGGCCCTAAAAACAACTTTACTCTACTGTCAATCTAGTTTTACCCCAATGCTTGAAACTACTGATGGTTTTATTTTCCCAATGGGTATGCCATTGTAGAGTGTCACTAGATGAGGTCATGCAATATAAGTGCCTTTGCACTGGTTTCTCTCATGTAGTGTTATGTACTTAAATTTCCTTGGTGTCTCTTCCTAACTTGACAAGCTAGGACCTCAGATTTCAGGCAAATTGAATCTATCTGTGACTATGGATATCCCAAATACCTGCATTATTTTTGTTAACTCTCACAAGAGTTTCAATGTTACTATTGGATCCTGTGCTTTTTTGTTATAAACAAAGTATGAATATACACTTGACTTATCCTTACTATTTCATTAGAGTGTGTTCTAATGTAGAGCATCATTGGTTTAATGTCAAATTCTACTTAGTAATTATTGGAGTACACAAAAATGATTGATTTCAATGTTAACTCTGTGTTATGAAATTTTGTCAGTAGTATTTCTTGGAGCTTTTGTCCTATGTTACAGGCTATTGTGTACAGTGTAAAGTATTGCCAAGACTTTAAAACAAATCTTTTCTCCTACTTTTTCTAAAGAAACCCAGTTGTTGTTTTACTTTTAAATCTTGATTTAATTTAAGTGAACTTGTGTAAGGCAATGGCTAATGTTTATTGTCCTGACTGTGACTGTCCAGTCACTTCAGGCCTATTTGATGAAATGCCAATCCTTCCCTGCCTGGAGCTTCACTTGCCCTACGGTTAAAAATTATTCAGCTGTAAATTGGGTAGTAGTGGCACATGCCTTTAATGCTAGCACTCAGGTAAGCAGATCTTTGTGAGTTCGGTGCCAGCCTAGTCTATAAAGTGAGTTCCAGGACATCCAGGGCTACACAGAAAAACCCTGACTGGTAAAACAAACCAACCAACCAACAAACGAACAAACAAAAGATTGCTTGGCTGTGGCTGTTGCTATGGTATGTGGTCTTTGGGTGTTCTATTCTCTGTCCATGACCTCATTGTCACACCTTTTATCATTAACTGTCTTAAATGAGTGTCACAAGATAGCTTAGATCCAGAAAGTTATTTCTATCTCTTTTCTACTTTTTTCTATTTCTTTTTTTGTTTTACATACATTTTATGCTGAGCTCATCAACATCTAAAGGTGCACTGTTTTTCATGCAAATTCCTATGACCTTATAGATCCATTATTTCTCACTACAAGGGAAATTTATTACTCTGGAGGGGTGAGCAGGGTGGGGAGGGAGGCTATAAAGACAGGCATCAGGCAGCAACAAGCAAGCAAGCAAGTCGGTGCTTTTTTTCAGTAGTAGTTTTTTAAGGAGAAAAAAAAAAAAAAAAAAAGGAGTCTGTGCTAGGCTGAGTTGGTAAATCATGACTGGACATGTTAGCCAAATAATTAATTTTGATTTTTGGACATTGCTTTTTTGTCTCAGGAACGAGTCAGTGGCCAAATAAGGAACCAGGCCTTGGGAGCTAGCTTTACAAATGTATAATCTAATGGGGTTTTGTTGTTGCTGTTTTGTTGTGGTTATTGCTGTTGTTTTCGCAAGGAGGAGAAGAGTTAAAATCGAAGACTGTTGGCGCCATGTTTACTATGTTTGGGTCTGTCTTGTCATGCTTGGGCTTGTGGTCTTGGGCCTTTAATTCCCACCTTTTTGTTTTATTATTAGATTGCTGGGTGTTGCATAGATGGGCATCGTGCTCCCACTGCTTGCTGCTGACACTGGGGCATTGTTGTTACACACCCAAGGGAGCTAGATGGTTGGGTAAGGTTGGCAAAAGCAGGATGTGTTACTCCATGTCCAGGCTCTGCAGGACCGTATGCCTGGGATTAGGGAGTACTCTGCCTGGCTTTGTAAGCCTGGACCATTTAGAGCTGTCTAGGATGCATTCTGAGAGAACACCAGGGGTGTCAAGTTACTGGAGCAGCCTGTAGTCATCTGACACCAGATGTGAAGGGACAGAGGGTAGAGTTAATAAATGTAGGGATTTTTTTTAATCTTGGGTCTGGGTCTGCATTTGAAACTTTTAGGCTCATGGTCTTGGTATTTGGGGAACGAGAGTCCCAAGATCAGGGATATTGGGACTAAGTAAATTCCTCTCACGCTATATAGACATGTGGAGAAATTTAGGCTTTTGTTTTTTAATACTTTCATTGCTTTGTTTATTTAATCATTTTACATCCTGATCACAGCTCCCTCCCTCCTCTCTTCCCAGTTTTATTCTTGCAAACCCTCTGCCCCATTGCCCCCCCCATTCTCCCCCATGGGTACCAATCCACCTCATTTCACAGCAGGACTAAGTGTATCCTCTCTTACTGAGGCCAGATAAGTCAGCCAAGCTAGGAGAAAGGGCTCCAAAGGTCGGCAACAGAGACAGAGACAACCCCTACTCCAGTTGTTAGGGACCCACATGATGACAAAGCTAGACATCTGTTTAGGCTGTTTTTTGACAGGATTATTTATAAGGAATCCATTGTCCTATAACAGGTGGATTTCCTGAAACTTATAAGATTTTTTTAAGTTGATAAAAAAGAGATGATACTGAGGTACATTTACACAACGGAATACTACTCAGCTATTAAAAACAAGGAAATCTTGAAATTTGCAGGCAAATGGGTGGGACTAGAAAAGATCATCCTGAGTGAAGTAACCCAGACCCAGAAGGACACACATGGTATATACTCACTTATAAGTTGATATTAGCCGAGCATAGATGTCCTCTGAGATACTCCACCCAGCGGAGGTCCAGGACAGAGGCTGGGACTCCAGGACTCTGGATGAAGTGCTGAAGAGTACTTTGAAAGAGTAGGGTGACAGAAGGACCCAGAGGTTCAGGAGCTCCACAGGGAGACCATCAAAGCCAGTGGATCTGGACACAGGGGCCTACACAACTGATGCACCAACCAAGGACAGTGAATGCAGAGAACCTAGACCCCTGTTCAGATCTAGTTAATGGACAGCTCATCCTCCAAGGCTGTGGGGGGTGGGTGGGCAGGGAGTACTTCTGACATGAATTCTGGTGCTTGTGATTTGATCATTTCCCCTTGGCTGGTAGGCCCTCTGGGCACACAGAGGAAGAGGATGCAGGCTATCCTGATGGCTATCAGATGGTTAAGGAGGAGGCCTTTTTCTGTCAGAGGTCTAGGGGAGGGGAATAGGGCAGAAGATGCAAGCAAGGGGATAACAATCAAGATGAAAGAAGAATAAATTATAATGAATAAATAAATAAAAGAAAAACATTTTATATATGTTAGTATTATTTTTTTCACTGAACTATGGAGAATAACGCATTTTTTTCCCATCTGACACTGAGATCACATAGGCATAGGCCTTCTGAAAACAAGAATAAAACCCAAATTGAAAAACACGTGATGGAGAAAATACAAAGAACTAATTAGAGCAGTAATTGAGCATTTACTTGCAATGTATGTCAGAGATTAGAATGTCCAAAATGATCTGAGTGAAGAATACGTAACTGAGCAAGGCATCACGTGAAAGTAGGTGGTGAGATATTTCATACTCAGAGGAGTATAACTGAGCAAGGCATCAGGTGAAAGTAGGTGGTGAGATATTTCATACTCAGAGGAGTACATAGCAGACGGATAGTCTGAGATGTGAAACTGAAAAAAAATAGGGAATCTGATACCAGATGAGGAGATGCCAAGATAGTTTAAAATAAGTGCGATTAGAACATATTTTCGGTGAAGAAGAGCTATGTGGTAGGTGACGAGGAGTGCAGGAAAGAGTCAAACGAATAGTCTAGCAGAGCAGCGATGACACTTGCGATAAAGGTCATGGTTGCAGTAAACTGCCAGGACACAGAGTTCTCTTGTGTCTTTATATTTTATATTTTCAGGTTGCGTTTTATATAGTAATAACTTCAGAAAAGTAACATTGTTAATATTAGTTAATTATTTAAGTGGTCTTTCTTTATAATGATATTTCTAACATGGATCTTAATCTTGTACTTACTTATTCCAAATCTATGCTGGATATTTTTATTTATTTGCTCTTTAGGCCTATTAACATGTAAATTTACATGTAATAACAAATACATATATGCATATGTGGGTCTGTAGATCTATATTGGGGTATATATATATATATATACATATATATGTATCATATGTGCATGTATGTTTGCAAACACATAGACATAGATATTGCTATATTCCATTGAAATTCTATATTGAGATATATATTTTCTTAATTTACACTCCTATAGATCCTGTACTGACATTGTTATTTTCTTCTGTTGCTTCTCATGAGTTTCAGTATTCACAGTATCAATCTTTTTAAGAACTTATTTTCTTATTTCAGTACTTCTTGATATGTCTTTGGATTTTCATGTTATAAAAATCTTTCTGACAGGATATGGTAGTTCACACCTTTAATCCCAGCACTTGGGAGGCAGAGGCAGGTGGATCTCTGTGAGTTCATGGCCAACCTGGTCTACAAAGCAAGCCCAGGACAGCCAAAGATACACAGAGAAACCCTGTCTTGAAAAACAAAACAAAACAAAAATTTTGAATTTTAGTTTTCCTTTACTGGTTTATTCTGGGAAAAGGTCCTTATGCTAAGACAGTTCTTTATTTCCAGTTGTGCCAAATTATATCCATGCTGTTAATAAATAATAAATAATTAAACTCTCAGAAAAACCAACTCAATGCCCTTAATGACTGGTTGGAAATGCCTGTGGAGAATATTTTATGTCTTCCTCTGACAGAGGTAGGAACTTACAATTAAACCTGATGTAATTTTATGATTCCCTGCTGATTAGAGATACTGTGTTTTGTTGTTGATTATAATTTATATAAAAGCATTCATAAAGCTTTATCAGTGATTTCCTTATTAATATATTTAATTATCTTACCATAGATGATCACATTTCTAATATCAAGTTTCGAATCTTCCATTTAACTTCCTTTTCACATAAGGTAAGATCAAACTTAAAAAAATGATTTCATGTTTTGTCCTTTGTTATTTTCTAAGTAAAGTAAGCTGCTGTGGAGTAATGCAAGGTATAAAATACAAGGGTTATGCAACCGAAGACTGCCTGTTACGCTGGAATTAGAGCCTATCTGCAGAGTCTAGAGAGGAAAGTGACACAAAGAATAGCAGGATCATGCTCTAAACTAATTGATGAAATTCGTTCATTATCTTTTCTTACCTGTAATGCAAATGCATTACTTAAAATTGAAAGGTGTTACTTGTCAATTATTTGAACTCAGATGAAAAAGTAATGTTACCCTAGTGCTATTTGCTTTCCTATGTGCTTGTAATATACTTGCAAATACATAGGAAGTGAAATTTGTGCTCCCATGTAGCCTTGTGTTGAAAAGAAACAGAACATGCAATAACATTGAAAGCCGTATTAGCAGGTAAAGTCTTGTGGGTAGAAAAATGAACGGAGAGGCATTACAAATGGAAGGAAAGCATGGACAGCAGCAAGTCATAGTGTGCTCAGAGGCAACCTTATCTAAAAGTGCATTAAAGGAAGAGCAGAGTGTTGGGGACACAATGAAGGGTTAATAGACCTGGCTGTTCTTTCAGAGAGCCTGGGTAGGGTTCCAGCACTCATTTCAAATAGCTCACAACGTTCTTTAATTTTACCTCCAGGGCATCTACTACCCTGGTTTAGGCTCCTCTGGCACACCCCCCGCCACACACACACACGGGATAAACTCATGACGATATACACACATAAATAAAGCATATTATTAAAGGAAGACAAAAAGAATTTGGGAAATTAGTCAAATAGATGTATGAGAGGATGACATTCCACGAGAATGATCTTATCAAACGGAAGTAAAGTGAAAGTGTGTCTTGTTTGTTAAAGGCTTTTCTAAGAGGATAGTGGGTCTATTTAAAAGTACATAGAATCGTTACCGATACTCTTCAAACTACTCCAAAAGTTAGAAATGGATGGAACATTACCAAATTCATTCTATGAGGCCATAGTCTCATTGATACCTAAACCTCACAAAGACTCAACAAAGAAAGAGAATTTCAGACCAATTTCTCTTATGAACATTGATGCAAAAATACTAAATAAAATACTTGCAATATGAATACAAGAACACATCAAAGATTTCATTCATCATGACCAAGTAGGCTTCATTCCAGGCATGCAGGGATGGTTTAATATACGGAAATCCATCAATGTAATCCACCATATAAACAAACTGAAAATAAAAAACCACATGATCATCTCTTTAGATGCAGAGAAAGCATTTGATAAAATCCAACACCCATTCATGTTTAAAGTTTTAGAGAGATCAGGGATACAAGGCACTTTCCTCAACATAATAAAGGCTATATACAGCAAGCCAAAAGCCCAAGTCAAAGTAAATGGTGAGATACTCAAGGAAATTCCTCTAAAATTGAGAAAAGGCAACCTGCCCACTCTCTCCATATCTCTTCAATATAGTACTCGAAGTTCTAGCCAGAGCAATAAGACAACAAAAGGAGATGAAGGGTATCCAAATGGGAAAGGAGGAAGTCAAATTATCCCTATTTGCAGATGATATGATAGTGTAAATAAGTGACCCTCAAAATTCCACCAGAGAACTCCTACAGCTGATAAACACCTTCAGCAAATTAGCTGGATACAAAATTAACTCAAAAAGTCTGTAGCCTTCCTATACACAAATGACAAGCTTGCAGAGGAAGAAATTAGGAAAGCCACACCCTTCACATTAACCACAAGCAATATAAAATATCTAGGAGTTATTCTAACTAAGCAAGTGAAGGACTTGTTTGAAAAAAATTTCAAAACTCTGAAGAAAGAGATTGAAGATGACCTGAGAAGATGGAATGATCTTCCTTGCTCACGTATTGGGAGAATTAACATAGTAAAAATGGCCATCTTACCAAAAGCAATCTACAGATTCAATGCAATCCCTATCAAAATACCTACACAATTGTTTAAAGACATTGAAAGTTCAATTCTGAACTTCATATGGAAAAACAAAAAACCCAGAATAGCTAAAACAATCTTGTACAATAAAAGGTGCTCCGGAGGAATCTCCATACCTGATCTCAAACTGTACTATAAAGCAATGGTAATTAAAACAGCATGGTACTGGCACAGCAACAGGCCGGTTGATCAGTGGAATCGAACCGAAGACCCAGATATGAATCCACACACATATGGTCACTTGATTTTTGACAAAGAAGCCAAATCCATTCAATGGAAAAAGGATAGCAACTTCAACAAATGGTGCTGGTCTAACTGGATGTCTATGTGTAAAAAAATGCAACTGGACCCGTATTTGTCACCTTGCACAAAACTCAAATCCAAATGGATTAAAGACCTCAACATAAAACTAGAGACACTACGTCACTTAGAAGAAAAAGTAGGGAAGAGCCTGGAACATATTGGCACAGGAGACAACTTCCTGAACAGAACACCAACGGCCCAGGCCTTAATGTCAACCATTAATAAATGGGACCTCATGAGGCTGAGAAGCTTCTGGAAGGCAGGAGACACTGTCAAGAGAACAAAGCGATAGCCTACAGACTGGGAAAAGATCTTTACCAACCCTACATCTGACAAAGGTCTAATATCCAAAATATATAAAGAACTCAAGAAATTAATCATCACCAAACCAAATAACCCAATTGAGAAATGGGGCTTGGAACTAAATAGAGAATTCTCAACAGAGGAATATCAAATGACTGAGAAACACTTAAAGAAATGCTCAACCTCCTTAGTCATCAGGGAAATGCAAATCAAAACAACTCTGAGATTCCATCTTACACCCATCAGAATGGCTAAGATCAAAAATTCAAGTGACACCACATGCTGGCAAGAATGTGGGGAGAGAGGAACACTCCTTCATTGCTGGTGGGAATGCAAACTAGTACAGCCACTTTGGAAATCTATCTGGTGCTATCTCAGAAAAATGGGAATAGGGCTTCCTCAAGACCCAGCTATTCCACTCCTTGGAATATACCCAGAAGAAGCTCCAGCACACAACAAGAAAATATGCTCAACCATGTTCATAGCAGCCTTATTCATAATAGCCAGAACATGGAAACAGCCTAAGTGTCCCTCAGTAGAAGAGTGGATAAAGAAACTGTGGTACATATACACTATGGAATACTACTCAGCTATTAAAAACAAGGAATTCCCGAAATTTGTGGATAAATGGATTGAGCTAGAAATGATCATAATGAGTGAGTTAACCCAGAAGCAGAAAGAATCAAATGGTATATACTCACTTATATCTGCATACTAGCCCAAGGGGCACGTCCCACGAAAGCCTTCACTTACCAGGAAACTGGGACAGAGGGAAAGGCATCCTACTGGGACTCTAAATGAGAGACGCATGGGAGAATTTGCACATATACTTAATTCTATATTTCCCGATTTTTTTTAACCTGCAGGTTCTTTGTATATATATTATTGAACTGTGTGTGAGTGGGTGAGGTGTGCATGAATAAGGGATGAAGAGACTTTTTGAGCATTTTTCATCATTCTGCATTAGAGCTAATAAGAACCAATTGAGGAGATAATACGTAGCCAGGACTTGGTATACTTTAGAGACATAAAAATATTGATAAAATACATAGGTATAGAGACTAGTTTGTAGGATTGTTTAGGTTTGGAGAATTTCAAAACGATGAACAGCTGAAGTTAGCAGCTGCATGACATGGGTGCTACAGAACATGGCGGAGTGGCCACCTGAGCTTGGACCAAGTCATTCAACATCAACGCTTGTACTTTTTAGACTTTGAAAGTTTTCCAGTTTGGCAAAACCATGCTTTCAAAACCTCTGCTAGATTTAGAACTTTTATTTTCAAACTAGAAAGTATCCCTGTAAAGAGAAAAGAGTTTACTGATGCATTTCTACATAAATAAACTGGTTTGGAGTCCGACCCTCGAAAACTACTGACTGAAAGAAGGCATTTATTTTGGAAGATAAAATTCAGTACTTAGAAATTGTGATTTATATGAGATACAAAAATGTAAATGGTAAAGTCATTTGCTAAGATGCTCTCTCTTGTAATGTTTATCTTTATGTTAATAAGACACAGGACAAAGTAAATTTTATACTTGTCATATGCTCACAATTTTCAAAATGTGTTTAACTGTAATAACATTTTTATTTTCGTATTAAAATAGAAATAAAAAATTCAGAAATAAAATATACTATTGGAAACTATTTAAGTACTGAAAATATCTTCTCATAAAATATATTTTTTACTAAACTGTAGGAAAGGCTGTGTTCAACGTGAGCAAATATAATTAGACTAAAGATGCGAGATAAATCAATAATATTCCAGTGACAAAAGGCTGCAAGCAAGTTTTGATGCAAAATTTATCATTAGAAAGATTTATTTTAGGAACTGAAATACATGCATTTGAAATAAGTTTTTGAAACATCAAATGACTGACAGATTAATTATGAAAAACGTAGTTATATTTGAATGCATACATTATACTGCAGGTGTGAATATCAGGCCACAGGGAATCATTAACACAACTTCCTTTACTAGGAAAAGCTTTTTTAAGTTGGCAAAAGATTTTTGTAAATAGTCAAAGAATGTCATAAAACTCCGAGGTAGTCTCTTCTTTCACTTTCTTGAAGTTTGGTATATGTTATGTACGCATTCTGTACCCTTCATACGCTGCATACAAATCACTCCTAAAATTAGTGGAAAACCATGTCCTATATCCAATTGAGATGGAGTGAAAGAGCATAGGAAGGAAAGGCAGAAGTGATGGAATTATATTTTTAAATTTAAAAAAATTACATCTGTTAAACTACTCTTCTTTTACTGTGTAAATATTATGGTTGTAGACAAAAGAAGGTAAAACAAAAACAAAACCACATTTTAATCATCCAGGCACACTAACCCCTCTTCTGGAGTAAAATATTTTCAAAATACAGTGATTTCTACCTTGGGCTTATCTTGAATTTTTCGCAGAAAAGTTCTGTTTACTGTTGGACCCAATAGATCTTGTGTTATTATTTAAATGAGTGTGTGTGTGTGTGTGTGTGTGTGTGTGTGTGTGTGTGTGTGTGTGTGTCTGTGTGTGTGATGCTATTGATCTGGATATCAGTGGCAGCCTTTGGGACACAGTTTTCTCTGTCCTCACATCAGATTTAGAGTAGAAATAGCAGTATGAGCTCTAAGCATGGAGCCATCTTGCCAGCTTCCCTGTGTTGCCTTTTTCCTTGTCAGAGTTATGGGTATTGCTGTTGCTGTTTATATTCATTAAATTATATTTGTCTTCTTAATAACATTCTGTTTTACCTGAAGAACAGCCTTTATTTGAGGCAAATATCTTAGAATAGGCTTTTCCATAGATCAATATCATTTGTAATCTCTCTTGCACTCTCTCCTCTCTCTCTCTCTCTCTCTCTCTCTCTCTCTCTCTCTCTCTCAATATGTGTGTGTATTTATATATACATATGTGTTTATACATGCATATATACTTATATGTATTTGTATATGTACAAAAATTATAAATAAAGATATAAATGAATATATTTTGCCATTCAGGTTGTATTTAAAGACCGAGTCAAAAATTCACTTATCTGTTGAGAAAAGTATTTTAAAAATCTGTTCTGTTCTCTGTCGTTACTTCATCAAAAACTAAAGGTATGGTATTTTCTTTTACATTTCAAATCTCTTATGGCTTGCCACTATCACAGATATGGACAGACACCACCATGGAAGCCACAGTCTGCAGACACATGTGGGACCTCTTTCATCAATCACTGTACTGCTCTCTGCATTTTCAGCCTTTGTTTTCTTTTGCTACTTTACTTGACACCAATGAAAATGTACTGTGTGAACACTTCCTAACTCTGCTCACAGGACAGATTGTGGAATCTTTTGTCTCCTACTTGTGGCTCTAGGGACCAAACCCCAGTGTTTAAGCTTGACAGCAAGCTCCCTTCCCTACTGATATGTTGAAAAATTAAATAAGGAGTATGAGAGACAAGAAAAACATACTTATTTCTTACTTTTTATTCTTTCTTATGACACATTTGTGGACATTCCACAAACTGGATGAATATGGGTATAAAGAGAAGAGTGAGGGGAAAGATGCGTACATGTTATAACAAGCAAACAAACACAGTGAGGGGAAAGATACACACATGTTATAACAAGCAAACACACACAGTGCAAATGTGAACTAATGAGCTCAGAGAGGACCTTATTGCAATTAATTAGAAAACGGAATTATAATTATTTTATTTTTTCTTCTGAGAACCAGTTTATGAGGAAGTTTAACTCACAATAGTTAAAAACATTATGAGGAGAGAGAGAGAGATTTTGGTGACAATAAGGTGGAGAGGTATATGATAAGTAGGGTTCTCTTTTGGATATAACTTTAATTTTATAGTGGAAGTTGCAAAAACAAAGTGTAAGGAAAGAATTTTAAGTTACGGTAAATGCTATGTAGAAAAGATCTCAAGAACTTTTGGTAATGATAGGAAGCAGAGCTGAATATGTAGAATGTAAGATGCCAACAGTTTAGGGAAGTGGAAACCGACCTGAACCACATGTTTCCAGACTCACACTTTCTTCATCTGTTGTGTGCTTCCTGCCATGACGGCACTTAACCATTCCCGAGGGGATATTGTTGTAAGGGTCAATATGTGTCAATAAGCCCACCATTCTTTAAGAAAGCACGTTTTAATTTTAATGTAACATATTAGTATTGTATGACATTGCCGACTTCTGAGTTATGCTGCCTCACAATGCATCTTGTGCAATGACGTGTACCCCAAGATTGCTTATTTGGTGTTCAGCTTCGCATTGTGGGCCGAGGATATCACACTTTTATTAGCTATACCTTGGATGCTATCATCATTTGGGAACTTAGGAGTGGCTAATGAGGAAAGGGCACAAACAATACAGTTTACCTTGCTATAATTTTTGTTGGAAATGGAAATGAGATAGAAATGTCACGATTGCATTGGTCAGTCTAAAGGCCACAGGCTTCAACTTTCTAGCGAATCTGATCAGATGTTGCCTGAAGATGTGACATAAAGATGTTATGGAACCATTTAGAAAATATTTAGCTTTTCCTAATAATTAAATCTATACCTCAATTCCCATAAGTACTCTGTTATAAAACATACACAATTAGTAAAAAGATATGAGTATATAGTGTAAGTAATATATGCTTTATTTTTAAGTTACAAACTAGTCTATGAATGGCACAACCCAAATGATGTGTCAGATATTCTCAGATGTGAGTTTACAATCTTATGGCAAAGCTTTGCGCTGGGCCGTCATCATGCATGGGTATCACCTCAGCACTCGGGAAGTAAAGACAGACAGACTGCTATGGCTTTGAGGTCAGCCTGGTTATAGCGTGAGTTCCAGGAGAGCCAGGGCTGCATAGAGAAACCTCATCTCAACAAGGAAAATAATAAAAAAAGTAAATAAATAAATGAATGAGTAAAATGAATAAATGAATAATGTATGAAGTCGAATGACTTGCGTAGCTGGTATAAGGACTAAGTATAAACACCTGCTCTAATCAAACATGGTATAACTCTTTCATACCTATAAAGGCTCGGTTAGTTGTAGGCCTCTCCTGAGCTGTCCTAAGGGATGATTAGCATATCATTTGCATAAATGTCCTCCCAAAACATGAAAATATATTAAATATCCTTAGCCATCCTTAAAAGTAAATATGAAACTTCATTGAGACTTTACCCCAGAAAGAAAACAAACAATAACAAGTGCTGATGATGCCACGTACACATGGAGACCACTTACACAATTCCGGGGGAAATGTAAATCATTCACCGTCTTCTATGAAAATCACTGTGTTGCACGAGCAGCTGGAATAGTGAGGCTGCCTTTCAGAACAAGTCCAAAGAATACAAATAACAGACCTCAGGGCTTCCGGCGTTTCTTTGGAGATTTTGTCCCTACTCATGAGAGACAGTCTATGGAGTCGGTCTAGGCTCATCAAAAACTTCATGGATAATAAAAATGTAGCACATGCACACAAGGCCCTTCAGAAAATAAGCTTATAACATACAAGGGACATTGGACACACTGTAGATGATCAGATTAAGTGAAATATGAAAGACTCAGAAAGACAATGATCACAACTTTCGTAGTATCTGGATCCCAGAATTCGAGCAAATTATGTTTGTATTCATGTGTGTACATGTGAACACATGCATGTGTGTGTGTGCGTGTATGCACACACACACACACACACACACACACACACACACACACACACACACACACACACATGTTTTTAATGCACACTGGTGCTTTCTTGCTATCCCAGATACAGTATATCTCCCTAGTAAGGTCGATGTTAAGATCTGGACATTGGGGCTTTTAAAATGCCAATATATGTGTCTGATGAGAATGAGAGATTGAGAGCCATTTGGCCATCACAATCTTGAGAGGGACGTGCTTCCATCACCTGCCCCCTCATTACAAGAATATTACAGTAATATGATATAACATATAATATGATATGATAAATAATATTACAATAGAAATGCTACTCTCTCAGGGAGAGCACAAGGGAGGAGACAACATAAGTTATTCAGGCTTAGTATGGTTAAAGTACATGGCATACTTGGATGGAAATGTCTTTATTCTGTTACTATGTGCAATGTCTACATACTGAAAGATGTTATTGAGACTGAAACATAAGCCTGGGCAATCAGATGGAAAGAAAGCTGACATATTTAACTTGGGAGCTAAAATTAGTCTGTAAATGAAATAATTAGTGAAAGATTCACATATTTTATCCATATGCATGCTTAATTTTAACATTGAAGAAATCATATTTTTTCTCTATAGTTAAGGCCAAATTAGTTAAATGCAACATATTTAAAATATGCAGATTTTACACTCTAAAGAATTAATAAATGCAATTGTTTATGATGTGAAAAAATTAAATATTGGTAGCTGATAGTAATTCGAGGCAGACTAAGTTTTCATCTGGCAAGAATGAATTCATGCAGTGCAGACATTTGAAGAGATAGTCACATATAGTTACCTTGAAGTTATGCATTCAAATATTTCCCAAAATAATATGGGATCATTTTATCAATATAGATTTTAATATATTCTACTCTAAAAGGATTTATAAAGAAATAGTTTGATGCCTTAGGTTATAGCATTAGGACACACAGTGATTAAAACTCAAATTAAAAATCTTGCTTCAGAATTATATTATTACATGCAAGCAAGGGAAAAAAACAACAACAAACACAAATATTGTCTTAGTCAATGTTCTTTTGGTGTTAAGAGACACCATGATCATGATAACTCTTACAAAAGAAAACATTTAATTGGCACTTGTTTATATTAGATGTTGAGTCCAGTGGTTTTTGCCTGAGACCCTTTAATACTTATTAACTCAAAGCAACTTATTTGCAAAGGGACTAGTTGTTCTGAAAAAGTTTAAGGTTAAATAACTATTACTGGGATTTAGAAGCAAAGAAAATGGACATGGAGGATACAAGAATAAAACAAACAGTGGATATTGGTCATTTATGTGAATAACAATTTAGGAAGTGTGTGTGTGTGTATGTGTGTGTCTGTGTACAGAATTAACCAAGTTTCACACTACACTTTGATTGGCAGACTATTTTTACATCCACTCTTGTCTTCTTAAGCCCTGCAGTACACATACATAGTGTTGAGTGCGTGTGCATTTGCACAGGTGTATGCGTGCATGTGCATGTGTGCATATGTGTGCATGTGTGTGTACATATGTGTGTGTGTGTGTCTGTACATGTGTGTGTTTGTGTAATCTGTGTATGTGAAAACAAAGTAACTCAAGAGTACCTTTAAAGCATACCAGTATCCGGCTGACAGTGCAGACCCACTACTGTATCTCTCTAGCGTGGGCACGTTAAGGTCTGGACCCCGGTGCTAAAGTAAGCCTTCAACTTGCTCCTGTGTGTCAGCTGAGCATTTGGGATTGAGATTCCTTTGACCTTCTAGGGCAAAATATGGCAGTAAGGCAGATGCACTGCCATCATCTGACAGTTTATGTCAAAGACAGGATCTGAGACAGTACTCTGCTTCTTCTGAATCATGCTGTACAGTTTCAAAACACCTCAAGATATCTCTGGGCAATATATTTGCCTATCAGAGTTTGAGGACCACTCAATGAAAAATGAGCATCTGGGACACTTCCCTTGGGTGTAATTAGGTACAGCTGAGCTAAGTGTATTAAATCAGTTAGGTAAACATCCAGGAACAGAAGGTCCTGCTTGAGAGGTTCTCCACATCCCACAGTAAGAGAAGTGCCGATTTCTCTGTCTTACAGAGCGCGTGAGATCTGGATGTAGAGAGCCTCTTATGAATTCTTCGGAGGAGCTGTACTTTTTATTTCCTTTTTTGAGAGTTTCTGAGCAGTCGTTGGCAGCCACCGCAGAGCACTGACATGTGCATTCGTAAGGTGAGCACCCCCATCCTCCTGAGGCATACCCTTTCCTCAGTGACAGCTCTGGAAGCTCTAATACAAACTGCTGGGTATTAGTTCTGGAAGGGAATCTGGCCAGCTTGAAAGTTGTGATCATAGCTCTGGCTGGCCTTGCCCTTCTTCCTCATTTCCTCTGCCATGATAAAAGCCACTAGATTATATTGCTAAATCTAGCCCCCCCCCCCCCGCAATTCTATTCCTTATTTGTCCACTTCCTCCTCCTGAGGCTGACTACCAAGGTCCAACTATCAAAGTATTGAAACCTCCCTTTGCTCACCTAATTAACATGCCCAATTAAAATTAAACACCCCATCCTAACATGAGGTTTCACCCTGACCTTAACAAACTGTCACTTTCCTATCTATCCACCTCCCTCTATCCAGAGGCAGTCCTTTGTCCAGCTCCAAGACAAAAGTCTCGCAGGCCTCTACCTTGCTCCCTTCTTCCCCTTCTCTTTTGTTCTCTTGATTTCTCCATCTTCCTCTATCTCCTAATTTTGTTCTTTATCCATCTTCTGTCTCTCTGGGACAAATAAATGTCTTTGTGCTGAGAACTTAGTACTGGGAGTCCTGAGCTGATCCTTTCCCTTCAGTTCTTTCTTCTTGCAGTATACAACAACGATGTGATGAAGGACTGCACGGGCTCTATCTTGCTTCCTTTTCAACCTTAACTCCTTTCAAGCAAGTCATATGTTGTCTCAAAATGTACAACAATTTTTTATTTTTTATAAATAAATCATCTAGTTTGAAGCTTAGTGTTAAGAATTTTAGGGACTATTATTTTTTAAACATATTTTTTTTTAGTATCATTCTTTGTAATCTTTCTATAAAGTTTTGGATTTTCTTTGAAGAACATAAAAAAGATGCCTCATCCTTACACAGAGAGGAAAGCAGACTGTTATAGTTTATATAAACATGTTTGTTTTGATCCTAAGTGTGGGATGTGAAACAGACTTGTGTGAGGGTGTGTGGTATTTGTCTGCTGGAAACAGACTTGTGAGAGAACTTATAGTGTTTGTCCACTAGAAGAGGAACTGCCTCTGGTGAGGAAATGGTCTTTGCCAACTGATAAACATCCTAGTATGGACTCAGAGAAGATACACACACACACACACACACACACACACACACACACACACACACACACAAGCCCAAAACTAGAAGTTTGGCTTTTTGGTCTTGCTTCTTTCCTGTTATTTGGCTGTTCATCATGCCCCTTTGAGAAGCTCCTAGAGAGAAATGTTCCAGAGATGCTTCAAGGTTCTGTGTTCCAGCTGCTGCTCAGGATTCTGGCTGCTACGGTTTCAGTAACCTTTGCTGACTTGCTGTTTAAAGGCTCTGCTGAAATCCTGAGGATGAAGAGTGGAATCTCTCTAAGGAACTGAGTCTAAAAATGTCTACTTCTCCTGTTCCCATTAATCTCTTTCCTTTCCCGTCTAGTGTAGGTGGGCTGGAAAGGAGGTATAAGCATTAAGGAACCTGAAATAAAGTTAAGTTTGAAAAAGTTAAAAGCCAACAGATAGCACCCAACGTTTCTGTGTATGTGTGTTGGGGCATTTGTTGAAGTTAATTTTATAAAACTATGTTTGTTTCTCTTAGTTTTTTACTTAACTCGGCTATCACACAAATAATTCAGACTCTTGTATTTGTTTATAAAGCTATACAATACAATCTTGGTGCTAATTTAGTCTGTTATTAACCCTCTATGCTATTTTGTAACAGCAAACATTCCAGCTATATTTGCACTTTGTAGCTTTTCTTAGCTCCAGCTCCTTCCTCCTGATCTTCCTTGTACGTCCTTGCAGCCATGGCTGGATCCCCTACTTCCTCCCCTGACTCCTCCTCCCCTGGCTGGCAGGAAGTCCAGCCCTATTTTCTCCCCTGCTTATCGATTGGCTGGAACTGCTTTATTGACATAACAGGTGGACAATTGTGGAGCAGAGTTTTCACAACATTTCCGTAGGAAATCAGAATTTACACTATATAATAATCTTATGCCTACAGAGGGGTATAGATGAGCAGTAGATTGTATGGTCAGCTCCTTAGATCTTGTGATTATGTTATTCTTCCCAGTTACGGTGCTTCTCAATTGATGCTTATGCATAATATAAAACTACATTTCCATTTCCTTTTAATTATAATGGGTACCACATTTACTACTTCATTTGACAGAAAGTTAAATACACTATGACTTGGATTATGGATGACAAGAGTATACATAGGATTACTTATTGGTCTTCAAGCAATCACAACTAAGCTAGCAAGGGCTTTCTTATGACATTGACCTTGACGTTGCAGGGTGACCTCCAAGTAGACTAATTTCATCACAGAATTTGTTATAGTTCAACAGAGTGATGTAATTTTGATACAAATGTTCACAAGTATTTAATATTGACATAGACACAACACAGTTTATGATCTAGTATTACTTTCTTAGAAAATTAATACTTTCTTATAAAATTAAGTGAGAAATTTTAGAGTATCTCAGAAGACATGGATATTGAGTACCAGAACTATTACTATAACATATTTCTATACATTAATAGGGGTATATTTATATTTAACAGAACTTAAATTAACAAATTAAGCATAAGCAATTGGATAAATTTGAAGAAATGCCATAAAGCAAATTAGTGCACCACTATATGGTTAAATAGCAACTCTTCAATGATATAACCCTGAAGTGGGTTGGTTAAGGTTCTTCTATACCAAGATTCTTAGCAACCTACACTTCCTCCATCTTTAAATAGTATATCATCTCAAGTCTCAAGATAGTAAATGAGATTCTTTCTTTAATTTCATGAAATTGGGAAAGACACAAATGCCTGTAGTTTTTATAGATGTAGGAAGTAATGAGCAGCGATTATATAGAAAATATAAGTGCATAAATTAAAATTTCTTATAAAGTTTTATATACTTTAGATTATATATAACTATATATATTTATACATTTAAATAATATACATATAGCCACATACATGCATATATGGGCTATATATGCTAATATGTCTAACATTTAAAACGTATACACATATGTATAATATATTTTTGTAATACTTAATTTCACATTACATTTTCACAGCAATTACATTATTTTAGTCTTTAAAATCATTTTATTTTTAATATTATACTGTAATCACTCCATTCCCTTGATCATTTCAAACTCTCTACCATTTTTTTCTGCTTGCTTTTTTTCTCAAATTCATGTACTCTTTTCCCATTAATTGTTATTATATTCATGCATACATACATACATACACAAATACATACCCCTAAGTATGTAAATCTAATCTGTTCATTATGTATAATGTATGTGTGTTTTTAGGAATGTTAAAAACTCAATAAATTGACATTCTGTTTACTGAAGAAGACTATTTCTTCTGCAGTCTGCATTCTATATGTGCCTTCTACTCCTTTATATAGGATTCAGGCCTTCTGAGCTTTCCTGTGTCCAAGTTTCCATCCATTTTAGTATACAACTTGATTAGCTAATGTTTCTGCACTCATGATGATGAGATTTTTATGGATGCAACTTCTGATATTCTTTAATTTTAATTTAAGTAATTTATTCAGATTACATCTCAGTTGTTATTCATTTATTTGTATCTTCCTGTTCCCCCCTCCCTCTTTCACCCTAGTCCCCTCCCCTAGGTCTGTGACAGAAGGGGACCTCTTCCTCCACCATATGATCACAGGCTATCAGGTCTCTTCCTGGTATCCTGTTTACTCTTCCTCTGAGTGCCACCAGGTGAGAGAGGTAAGGGAGAATGGGGAAATAGAAGGATCCATATGGGCCTAGAACCCTACAAGAAGACCATCAAGGCTGGCGGATCTGCACCCAGGCAGGTCTGCTCAAACTACGGTACCAACCAAGGACAATGCATGCAGTAAACCTAGAACCCCTATCCAGATCTACCCACTGGACAGCACATTCTCCACAGTTGTGTGGAGAGAAGGCACTGACTTGAACTTCTGATATTCTTAGGAGAAACAATCTCACAGTAGACTCCCTGAGCCTCTGGTCAGTACAATATTTCCATCTCTTTCACAATGTTCCCTAGGCCCTAAGTGAGGGGTTATGTTGAAAGTGTGTCATTTGGAACTGGGCTCTAGTTTCTGTAATGTTCTCTGTCTGTGAAAGAGAACTTTCCTTTATGAAGGATGTTGGCTACCCTCCTCTGTGCATATGAGGACAAACATTTAGAATGTAGTTGGAGTTATTCTTGCTTTGTAAAGTGGTTTTTGTAGGTTTTTCCTTAAGGTCCATGACTTCACGTTCCTCGAGTACCAGTTTCTAGTACCAGGCATAATTTCTGGTTTGTTGAGTGAGCTTAAAGACCAACTAGAGAATGGTCGGCCACCACCAGTGTGTTTGTGGCACTGCTACAACCTCAGGGATCTTATATCATACTAGAACAGCATGATTTATAGGTGTCACAGACTGGTAGCACTGTTGGTGGCTCTCTTCCTTTGGAATCTTATATGATGCTTCTAGTACCATTAAGTCTAGTTCTAATGGAGAAGGCTTTCAAGTGATTTTAACTCATGGCCTCATGAGCCCTGAGTCTGAATTGCGTGGCTTCTTCAACAATATGGTGGCTTCCCTTCTACCTCTGTGGGAAAGCACAGGAAATGGCAGTAATGTACAGTATTGGGGAAGTTTTTGGTAGAGTCTTGTCCAACAACTAAAAGGAGGGGTTTCCATGCCAAGTGTTTGCAGTTTTGCTAGAGGATTTTGGCTCTTGGAGAGAGCATTGTCATCCTGGAAGGGAAATTTTTATTTAAAGTATATTTGAATATCAATATACTTATTTTATGTGTATTATAGGTATTTTTAGTACATATGGAGGGATTACCTTTCCAGATATCAATGTACATTATAGAGCCATTATAAAAACAATATGGTACTGGCACAAAAACAGACACATAGCACAATGTAACAAAATCAAAGAACCAAACATGAACACACCTAACTTCAGTCATCTGGTATTTGACAAAGATGTCAAGTACATAAACAGAAGAAAAGAAAGCTTCTTCAACACTGACGTTAAGAATACTAGATGTTGACATTCAGGGAAATTAAATTAGAATATATATATAGAATTATATATATATATACATATATATATAAAACTTTACACAAAACAAACTCCAAATGGACATAGAACTAACTGGAACTGGAACTGGAAACTGAAACAATGAAACTTCTAGAGAAAACTTAGCCAGTACTTTATCTGATCTATTGAAAGAAATGACTTTCTGAGTAGGTCTTATTTGCCTAAGAACTAAATCTCAATATTGACAAGTGGTACTTCATAAAACTAAAAACCTCTGTGCAGCCAAATAAACAACTAGGACAAGAAGAAATCCAGGGAATAGAAAGGGATCTATGTCATCTATTCACTTGGCAGATGATTTACATGTAGAATATAAAAATAACTAAAAATAAGAGTTACAAAAGTACAAAAACCCACTCAAAAATGGGCCTGAGCACAGAGCTCTCAAAAGAAGAAAAATGGCTGAGAAATAATTTTTAAATATGTATATATCTATTCTCCTTAGCATTCAGAAAATCGCAAACCAACTTTGAGATCATCTTTACCCCAGTTAGAATAGCAAAGATCAACAAAACAACCAAAAAATGTTGGAGACTATGCAGGGAAATAACAACCCTCATTTCCTGCTATTGAGACTGCAAACCGATCTGGACAGTATGAAATTAGGTGTGAAGCGTTCTCAAAAGGAAAATTCTATCGTATGATTAAGATGCCTTGGCATCTACCCAAAGACTCACATCATGCTCTTGACCCTTGCTTAGCCTAGCTCATTGCTGCTTTATTCATAATAAGTAGGAAATGAAAACAAACTAAATGTCTTTCTAGTGATGAGTGGGTAACAAAAATGTACATATGGAATACTATTCAGATGTAAAGAAAAATGAAATGAAATTTGCAGGTAAATGAATGGAACTAGAAAAGATCATATTAACCAAGGTAACTCAGACCCAGAAACTCAAAATTCACATGCTCTCTCTCATCTGAATCTCCTGGGTCCAAATCCTGAGATGTGACTGTAAATTGAGTAGCTGCAGAAACCAGCAAAATAAAGAAAGGTCATTGATACAGAACGGGATAGCAAAGGACAGAAGGAATGACAGGATGCAAGGGATTTCATTGGGGGAAGCGGGAAAACAGAGAGGTATAATCATCCAGTGTAAGGGAAATAAACAGAGTTGGAGGCAAAATAATAATAAAGATGACAGAAATAGTCTTTAAAAATTAAATTATTAACTACCTTCCTTCATTCTTTTAACTGACAATATATGTTAGCATATATTGTGAAAAACTTGGTTATATTTATTTTTGTTAAAAATTATTTGTATCTATGTGTTGTTGTTACTCATTTCTTATTAACCCAGATGTAGTTCTGTAACACAGAGATATATTTGGATTTGTATTACAATAATTTGTCTGTTGGAACATGTACTAGTGGACCAGTAGATGCTTGCTTCTAACATTCTATTTCTTCTCTCTGTAAATATTTCTGAGGGAAGTATTAGGAACATATATAAATAGACACTAAAGAATTACTGTAGTAATTGAACACACTCCTGCTTCAGCAACTCTATTTGAATCTTTTTTATATTCGTTGTTTACAACAGCTCTGGATAAAATGTAAATTTCCCACAGGTTCTTAAAATAGATGTGTTTAAAGGAATTCTCAGGAGGAACATAGGAGCTGAATAACAAGAAGTTTTCCTTTTTATAAGGCCTCCTTAGCATATTTTTCTTGGGGCATTTCAGACAGACTAAACAATTCTGACACAAATACGAACGAAATTGTAACTTTAAAAGAAGTCTTGAAATAGGTGTGCCTCCTTTTGAGAAGAGTGGATGTGCATGCAGTATGAAAACTCATTCCCAAATGATAACTGGAGCTTTTTTTTTTCTTTTTATCTGGGAGGTGACTCTTAATCAGCCGAAAGCATTCTAATTTTAAGGGAAGAAAACTGAAAAAAAGAAAAAAGAAGCCACTTAACTCTACCTATACCAGTTGGAAGGAACGACAAATAAAACTAACTCTATTTTTTCTGCTGTAAAAAACAATGTATACTGTTATAGCTGTGGACATTGGTATTTGTATTTTTGGAAAATTAGGAGGAGTATCTTACATAATGTCAGGAAGTCGCATATTTCAGATCTTTAAACAATGCCATAGTGTTGGTTTAGGGAGAAAAACAGAACAAATTAAACAAAACAAAAAACAAAACCCAAAAATCTTTGAAACTATGTCCCAGTAAGCCTTGGGCAGTATAAACAAGAATTCTGCTACTATTCTGGGATGTAAAAGGCCACAGTCAGGGTGCAGCCCCAGTCAGTTTGTCATGAGGACTCGCGCCTTTTCACCATGGCCTTACACCACAGTTAGATGGGCTCCAGGAAAGTGTGCACCTCCGTCACTCCAATTCAAAAACAAGACAAAAGAAAAAGCAGAATATTGAAAATGTTAGGGTCAACAACTTTTCTCATCTATCAAAGGTGACCTACTGTCCTTCAAACTGGAGGTACAGATAAACTGCCCGGAATTACAGGTTACTTGAGAAGCAGCATAGAGCCAGCAGTCTGAGGCTGGATTCAAGGCAAGGCAGGGAAAGCTAAGCCACAATCAGTGAGCTGTCAGACGTGCTGTGTGCACAAACTTAAAAAATAAAGCACTGGCTGCAGCTGTTGGGGAGTCAGGGCTGGGTTTTTGTTGTTGTTGCTGTTGTTGTTTATTTTGCTTTGTTATTTGAAATCAACATTTCTTTACATTAAACCCTATAGGAGGCTATGCTATTTCTCAGGGCAAAGGTCTAAAAATCCCCTAGAGCAAACTCTCCAAAGCATTCTTAAACAGACAGGCATTTTCTTCTCCACATATACCTCCTCTCTCACAGGAAACTCATTTGGGCTTTGTAAAGGTTTATCAGACATGATGACTGTACATAGCTAAGCCCAGCTCCCACCAGACACTTTGTGCCTCGAGGGAAGTCATTCCTGAAGCAGTGTAGAGGCACCTAGCCAAGGCCCAGTCTCAGAGCAAAACGCTGTATTACAATGGGCCTATAGGATTCAGTCTTTCTCTGTATTGTACATAAATAGGGTTTCAGGTTTCTTGTTTTCTCTTGTTTTGTTTGGTTTTCTGAGACAGGGTTTCTCTGTGTAGCCCTGGCTGTCCTGGAACTCACTTTGTAGACCAAGCTGGGGTCAAAGTCACAGAGATCCTCTTGCCTCTGCCTCACGAGCGCTGGGATTAAAGGCGTGTGCCACCACACCTGGCATGAATAAGGCCTTTGCATCCAACCAATTCAAATAAAAATTTAGTTGCTAGGTATGATGCCTCTAGGAGAACGCAACTACAACAGAAGACATGATAACACAAGACCCCCTGAACCCTGGACACAGGGAAACAGTAAACACAGGGAGCTTCCAGTGTGAGACAGAAAGGCTTCTTGGACTACTGCCATTTAGAGTTATAAATGTTCTGTATAACAAAATCATGCACTTAGCCAAGTTGTTGTGACTTATGTGGGGGACAGTATGTGTGTATGTGTGTGAATCAGCAGCATATCGTGAGCCTCATAAAGGCAGTTTCACATACCACTATGAAAAGGTTGGCCACAAGAAAGATTAATTTTCTCAGTTGCTTTAATTATCTCATTGCAGTCTTGAAACACAAACATTATAAATCACACTGTTGGAACTTTGTGGACATACTCCACCTGACATATAACGTAAAATTTAACAACTATATTATATATACATATACACACATGTGTATATATACATTCATGAAATTGAATTTATTTTTAATATTGTGTATTTGATAGAGAAGTATATTTTGCTCTCTTGACTTTAAATGCTTTGGATGTGAGTTAATTAGAAAATGCTACTTTCCAGAGCCCATTTTCTTCTCATGGCATTTACACATTTGAAACTGAAATGTTTCTGACCGACTCAATCATGATATACTTATTGATGAAAGGCCTTGTAGTTGTTAATATCATTAAAGGTTTGACAGGCCAATTTCCTTATAGTAGGAAAAATTTTTTAATCCAAAGTCTATTAAAATATGTGCTCACTTTTGGATTTATAAATGAATAAGTTGCTTGATTATTCTCAACCTTTCATCTTCTACTACTACCAAATGAACATAGGATATTTCTTAAAGTTTTGCTTTTTTTGTTTGTTTGTTTTCAGCTGGCATATTCAATATTATTTGCTAAAGAATTTTGTAACTGAAAACTTAACTTACATTATCTCATTGATTTACTGATAAGTTTTTTTCTCATCATGATTATACTAGAAAATATTTCTGTTCTTTTTAAATAGTTCATTTTAGGCTCAATTTTCTTAACCAATATATTTTATTAACAATTTAGTGACCGAGCTTACGTCACTTATAACCCGAATAACCAAAACAATAGAAAATGAGGATTAATGGACACAATAACAAAACCATAAGGATATCAGTTCAGAGGAACGATTCTCCTGGCACAATCAACAGGATTTCTTCTGCTGGAACCTAGAGTAACCAGAGCCCGGAACCTTAGCAGGAGCTGGAGCCCCGAAGCCTTCCCTCGAGCAGTTCTCTCTAGGAGGGTCTCAAAGTGCAGTGATGAACAGCCCAAACTATCTCAAGCCTCCAAAAAGCCCCTGCCTCCAGTTCTGGGCTCATTTATATATTTCCTCCCAGAGTCTGTTCATGGGATCTTTTCAGCTGGCAACAATTAAGCTCCTGTAGGAGGTGGTTGCTCTTCTAGTGAATTAGCCTCACCTGTTCTCTCATGAGACCGTTCTGATCCCACACTTGGGATCCTAAAAACAAGTTTATCTCTCCTTCAGTTGATAATTTCTGTTAAGTCTTTTTAGCAGATGCCCCTATTCATTTCTTTCCCTTGAGATTCTGTTACCTTTTGATTTGAAAGCAATGGCAGAAGTACGAATTAAGATATCTTCTGCTAAGGTGCAGACTATGCCAGTTAGAAGAACAGCCAGAGACCCATGATGAACCAAAGGCCACACTAGGCACAAGAACTCTATCCCCCAACTAGGACATACACCCATGAATTCCTGATACTATCTTTCCAAGAACCACTTTTTAAGTCTTATTGATTAGACAAGGTTTCCCCAGAACAGTTAATGCAAACAGGACCAGTCACTGCTCTCCACACTGATAGAGGCTTACTCAGTGTGACTGTAGCCTTCTCTCTAGGGACATAGTCCCTGAATACCTAAGGTTAATGGTCCTTCTTGGAAAAGTAAAAGAAATAGAGAGAGGAGAGAAAGACTTTAGCCTTGGAAAAAAAATGTTGAGCAAAACATGGGCTGGGTTTCAGTGATTCTGGCTGGATCCCTGGCCAACATAGTGAAACTAAGTATTGCTGTGAGTATAAGCATTGTAGTGAAAACAAGGAGCACTCATAGCTCACACAATCAAGGTAATAAGCAGAGAGGCCACCAAAACTTACCAGGGATCTTTACCAAGGGGGAAGGGGTTCCCACGGGCCTTGTCACATGGTGTCCCATCAGTGAAACATTCATTTCCATTTCCTACAGATGTATGGCCACCACTGCCATATAAATAGGCTGAAAGAAAAAAAAAATAACTTGATCATCTCATTAGATGCTGAAAAAGGCCTTTGATAAAACCCAAAACCCCTTCATGATAAAAGTCGTGAAAAGATGAGGAATACAGGACACATACCTAAACATAATGAATGAATTTAACAGCAAGCCTATAGACAACATCAAGTTAAATGAAGATGAACTTAAGTAATTGCACTAAAATCAGTAACAGGACAAGGATGTCCATGTTTCCCATATTTATTCAAGATAGTACTTGAAATACTAGCTAGAGCAATAAGACAATTACGAGAAATAAGGGGGATTCAAATTTGATATAATAATCTACACAAGGAACTCAAAAAATTCTACCAGGAAACCCCTACAGGTGATCATCACCTTCCCTGAAGAGGCTGGATATAAAATTAACTCAAAGAAATCTTTCATACTCCTATATGCAAATGGCAAAACATGCTGAGAAAGAAAGCAGGAGAACAGCACCCTTCTTAATACCTCTCCCGCCCCCGACACACAAATATCTTGGAGTAACTCTAAGCCAACAAGTGAAAATACTGTATGACAATGACATTGTCTTTGAAGAAAGAAATTAGAGAAGATATCAGAAGATAGAAACACCCCTTCTTCATGGATCAGTATTTCTATCATAGTAAATACTAGCAAATAGATGCTCTTGGCCAACTTATCAAAAGAAACCTACAGATTTCACACAATTTCCATTAAAATTCCAATATAACTTTTTACAGACATTGAAAAGACAATACTCAACTTCATATGGAAAAACAAAAAAACACAGGATAGCTAAAATAATTCTGTACAATAAGAGAATTTCAGAAGTATCATAATCTTGATTTCAAGGTCTACTACAGAGCTATAGTAATAAAACTCACATTATATTGGCATAAAAACCAATAGATTGATCAATGGACTTGACCTGAAGACCCCAATGTAAATAAAACCACAGAACTATGGACACCTGATTTTTGATAAAGAAGCCAAAAATACATGATGGAAAAAAGAAAGCATCTTCAAAAAAAAATAGTGCTGTTCTAACTGGATGTCTTTTAGCATACGGAAGTATGAAAATAGATCCTTATTTATCATGAGGAAGAAAGCTCAAGTCCAAGAGGATCAAAAACGTCAACATATGACTAGATACACTGAACCCAATAGAAGAGAAAATGGGGAATAACCCTAAATGCATTGATACAGGAAACAACTTCCTGATCAGAACACCAATAGCTCAGGCGCTAAGATCAACAATTAATAAGTGGACCTCATGAAACAGAAAGTCTTCTGTAAGGCAAAGGACACTGTCAATAGAACAAAATGGCTGCCTACAGAATAGGAGAATATTTTCACCAACTCCTCATCTGACAGAGGGATAATAACTAAAATATAGAAAGAATTCAAGAAACGAGACATCAAGAAAACAAATAATCCAATTAAAAATGGAGTACAGATATAAACAGAGTTCTCATCAGAAGAATCTCAAATGGTCATAAAACACTTAAAGAAATGATCAACATCACTATCTGCTAGGCACATGCAAATAAAGCTACTCTGAGATTCCATTTTTTACCTCTCAGAATGGTTAAGATCTATAACACAAATGCCAGATCATGTTGGCAACGATGTGGAACAAAATAAACACTCTTCCATTGCTGGTGGGAGTGAAAACTTGTACAGCCATTTTGGACATCAAAATGGCAGTTTCAAAGACAATCAAAAATTGATTTACCCCAAAACAGCAATACTATTTCTAGGCATATACCCAAAGGACTCTCCATCCTTTGGATGGACATTTACTTAACACTGTTCATAGTAATTTTATTCATAATAGTCAGAAACTGGAAACAACCTAGATGTCCCTCAAATGAAGAATGAATAAAGAAACTACACAATGGAGTATTACTCAGCTGTTGAAAATGGCATTATATGTTTTCTGGCATATTATGGAACTACAGAAGTTTTTCCTGAGTGAGGTAACACAGATCCAGAAAGACAAACAGGGTATGTATTAATGTTTAAATGGATATTAGTGTTAAATAAAGGATCATCATGCTGTGATCCACAGGCCCAGAGAAATTACATAAGAAGGAGGGCTCATTTGGGGATGGGGATGCAAGGATCTCCCTTGGAAGGGGAAATGGAATATATTTTGAGGGTAGACTGGGAGAGAGTGAGGGGGGAAGAAGTGGGATCATGTGAGGGCAGGGAAGAGTCCTGGGAGAGATGAATTGAGTTGGAGTATATTTTAGCTTCATAGTAGGAACCTAATACAATGGAAACTCATAGGAATCTAAAAAAGGGACTCCTTGTAAAAGCAGTAAAGGTGCCTAAATCAACCATCTTCTGAAACTAGGAAAGGCTTACAGTAGAGTGACTCAAACACTAACTCTGCTACAAAACCTTTGATGTATAATTTTTCCTGCCTATAAGATATCCTGGATAAAGGTGGCACAGAAGTTGTGGGAGTGGCCAACCAATGAGTGCTCCAACGTGAGATACAACTCCACATAAGGATGAGAGAGCACATTCCTAACACTGCTTGTGGGGGGGGGGGAGCGCAGCCAGGAACTAGAGACCAAACATGGCTGGCAAATATTATTTGGTATATTAGTAGACTGGAGCCTAACATAATTGTCATCCGAGGGGATTGATCCAGCAACTGATGGGAGCAGATGCAGAGACCTACAGCCAAACACTAGGTGAATCTTTGGGAATCCTGAAGAAGAGGATGAAGAAGGGTTGTAGAAGACAGAGAGCTGAAGAACATAACCCATGGAATCAACTAATCTGGGCTCATAGGAGCTCACAGAGACTGAACTGACAATCAAGGAGCCTGTCGAGATCTGACTTAGGTCCTCTGAGTACATATTATGGTTTTATAGTTTCATGCTCTTGTGGGTCTCTTAATAATGGGATCAAGGGCTACCTCATATGCTTTTGCTACTTTTGGGACCTTTTTACTCATACTGGGTTGCCTTGTACAGCCTCGATATAAGAGCATGTGTGACAAGTCTTATTGTAACTTGTTATGCCGTGTTTAGTTGATATTTCCAGGAAGCTTGCTATTTTCTAAAGGGAAATGGAAGAGTGGATCTTGGAGAGAGGGGAGGTATGCTCAGGACTAGGAGGAGAGGAGGATGGTAAGATGTGGCCTGGATGGAATATGAGAAGAATAAGTAAAAAATAGAAGAAAAACATTAAATGATATGGTATTTCAATTTGAGAAATATAGTGATAAATAAGATCTAATTAAGCCTTAATGTGTGATGTGCAAACTATACTCAGACACTGTAGATGTGCTTCTAAATAATTCAATAATTTTTACAAGCAATTTGACATTAACCATCTATGCAAAAATGTAGTTTGCACATAAACCAATAGTAAGACTATTTTAATGAACTCAGTTAACTATTTAGAATTTACATCTGAAGGAAATTTTATGTCCACTAACTGCATACATGATTCTGTGGTCTAAGAACACAGCTATTTCTACAAATACTCATAAATAAAGTAGTTTTGAAGGAAACACACTAACTGGCTAAAAATGATCAATGGCTTGCTGGCAAGTGAAATGTGTGAGAAGAAAGTAAAGGAATTCCTAGAAACGAAAAATAAGTTAAATAACATTATTATGTGTCTGTGTGACACCTCTACAAAACTCAACATGGAAATTCTCTGAACCTGTAAAGATTTGGACAAAAAGTAAAAACCAACCAACCAACCAAACAAACAAACCTAACCAAACCACCAAGAAAAAAATTAACATCATCAAACTCAATAAGCATGGTGTTTGTGTGTGCCTTTGGCTGAGCTCAGTCACAAGGTTCAAGGGATCTGCTTGTATCTGCCTCCTGAGGAGAGGAAATTGAGGTTGCATTGACTTCAGCTGTGATATATTTGTAGCGTACAAGCTGGAGTCCTGATGCTTAGCTGCATAGATCCAGCTAACCACAAAGATACCTACTATGAAGCAAGGAGACAGATAACCCAGTCTTAGGTATGGAGGAGGAATGTGGATTATGGAGTTAGAGTCCTGAATGAAACTATACACTATAGAGTCTGGCTTGGGAAAAAGAAATTGGCATGTTTATAGGGATGCTTTCAAAACTGAAAAGAGAAGCAGATACTGCCTTAGGACTCTAGTAAGGGTATCCCCGCAGAAAACATCTTGGTTTTAGATCAGCCCACACATGTACTTTGTCACCAGCAACTAAATCTGGGGTAAAGTGTTAGTTTGGGAAACAATAAGTGACTTCAAGACCTTAAAATATCTTGACTGATAGATCCGTGTATGTCGGGTCTCTTACCCGGCAGGTAGGACCAGCAGTTTCTTCTCCCTGGGCACTGTGTCGGTGACCCAGCCTCCTCCTATGATGCCTGCCTGAGGAAAAATACACTGAGTCTGGAGACTCATTGGAGCGTGGTCTCACCTTTATCATGGCAGGTTTCTTTTATATAGAGTACAGGGAGTGGGCAGGGCATAAAGCCTCAGGAGATATGACGTCTCCCAGTAGTAAAGTGGCCTGATACTGTGGGACCAATCGGTTTGTGTTACGTAGTTGTTGGGAGGCGGGGCTTGCACCAGGATGGACCATGCTGAGTCATTCCTAAGCGGAAGTATTTACCAGAGACTGTTGCTGAAACTCGAGCCAGGCTTGCTTCTTTCCTCAAGGCCTCAGCGGGCTGACAGATTCGGCCATAGGACCCAACACGTGTAGAAAAAGCTAATTGCATAAACCTTGAGTAATTATGTGGAATTTCAAAATTAAATTTACAATTTAACAGTATTTGGAAAATAGATTAAAAAATAAATTTATTTAAGTACTACTGAGTAAAAGGCTAAAATGACATACAATCATCTATTATAAAACACACACACACATATACCTGAAGTGAATGAAGCTCTTGGTTTTAAAACTATTATACGTTTAAGAAATGGTTTTAATGTTCTATATCAAAATAATCAAAACAAAAGAAATTTGCACAACCACAACCAGTGATTATCATAGTTTGCATTTTGATACAAACTGTCCCAGCGTACTTCTAATGGCAAGATATTGAGTGCTTCTGGAGTGACAACAAGCCGTACCATTGTTACTGATGTTTTTAGTCTTACATTATTTATAATTTTCTATTAGAATGGAATAATACTTTGGACTTAGTCTTTTGAAATTAATTTTCACTAAAGAGAATTTGGTTGGCACCTTCATATTTAAATGCCTACTGGAGAAAAATGAAGAGTAATCACCTGCCATTCGAGGCTAACCTTACGTTTGGTGCCTGTGCTTTGGCGCTTCTGTTTGGGCAGTAGTTTTTTCTCCATATAGTATGAATTACCATATATGCCTATATGTCAGGGATTTTCCTATCTGTGTACCTATGTATGTATATCGGTATTGACCCATTAGAATTGCTTTGAGTATTTACACAATTATCAATCTGTGGCAAGTTCTTGAGCAATGAATTTCTTTAGTGTTTTTTTTTTCTAGTAATGAGAACAGTTAAATATGTTTGGGGATAAAATGTATACAAATCTATGGGTATTCTCACATTTTCAAGCCTAAAAGTATTCACTGCGACACAAACTATCTTGATCTGGAATTTTTGAATGCTTTAGATATTAAATAATCACGTTGCCTTCTGAAAAGGTCACAGCAATTGTTAATTATTCTCATCAGTGTGAAATGCATGAGAAGAAAAGGTAAGCTAATTTTAAAATTATAATTTGAGATTGAAAATCAGAAGAATCTTTTCTGCCAAAATAAGTTTTTCTATGAGATAAAATAAAGACAATACTAATTATAGTCCTTTAAATAACTTCAAGAAAAGGACGATGAGGAATATATTCTTTTGTGTTCAAGCCAATGCCTAAAGTGAGGGAGGTGATACAGCAATCTGAAATATTGATAATCCTATAGATATTGAATAAAAGAGAGAGTGGATATGTCTGTGAACAGAACCTTAGGGCTCCAGAGTGTTCAGTCTAGGTAATGTGAAAGAACATTTGGCATCAAACCCCTAAAATATAGGACTATAAAGGACAGGATTAACGTAGGCAAAGGAAATATTTTTCAAATGGTAGCTACATAAAATTTAAAATGAGAGGCTCTTCTGTTATCTATGTAACCTGTAAATTTTCTATAGTCATGGAAAACAAGTCTAATTGTTATTCTTTCACCATACATCTGCACATATATGTAGTTATATGGTTATATTGATAGAATTTATTACAGATTGTGAAGACTTTTTATTTTATTTTATTTATTTATTTTTAATTAATTTATTCTTGTTACATCTCAATGGTTATCCCATCCCTTGTATCCTCCCATTCCTCCTTCCCTCCCATTTTCCCCTTACTCCCCTCCCCTATGACTGTTCCTGAGGGGGACCTCCTCCCCCTGTATATGCTCATAGGGTATCAAGTCTCTTCTTGGTAACCTGCTATCCTTCCTCTGAGTGCCGCCAGGCTTCCCCATCCAGGGGACGTGTTTTATTTTTTGTTTGTTTGTTTGTTTTTTGCTAACAAGCTAAATAATGATAAATAACTTTACTAAGAAATCTAAATAAATAATTTTTTCATATACATTTATTTTATTACACATGTATAAAACAAACTACATACATCAGGGTGAACCATTTGACAATCATGAGTTCTATAAATGTTACATACATTGGCTATTTGTATTTGTCAAACTTGATGTAATTGTCTTTCCTGTCTTGTTGGGTCTAAATTTCTGAATGAAATTCAATATCTATCCTATCTCAACTCTAATAACTCCTTTATCTTGATCTAAAAAGATCTTATCCCCTAAACAACTAAATTGATTGTAAAACTAAACTATCTGGCCTTCAACACTCCTCAGAGACTTGAGAAGGAATAAAACTTAAATTCTTTAGTGAACCAGCAGTGCAGGTTAGCTGCTTCCAAAATGAACAAATTGACTGAGACAGTTTACTGCCTGAAGAGTCGCCCAACACTATAACGTTGGAGCTTCATCTTCGGTGCACAAGAATATATATCCTAAGTCTAACAGATGGATATGCTCTATCAATATATGAGGAAAATAGTTCAATAAGGTCTTCAAAAGCCTCAGAGACACACAGAATATGGCATTTAAAGATGTTTTTATGATCCTAAAGTTTCATTGACAACAAGACAAGTTAACCCCTGACAACACCCGGCCTACCTCGCAGAGAATGATGAGCATCAAAGAGCCTCCTTATGAAGATGCTTCAGATGTGGCAAACCAGCCACTGGGCAAAATGTCCTCGTCCCTACCACTATTAGAATTCTGCCTAAAAATGGGCAGCTTAGATGCAGCCAGAGTAGACTGCCACACTCTGGCAAGACAGGGTAAGCAAGTCCTCAATAGTTCCTGCCTTGCGAATAAGTCTGCCAGAGATACTGGGTTAAGTAAATAATTTGTTAACTAAAGATAAAACATGTATTTCCAAACACAGATATATAAAAGATAAAAAGGCTATACACATATATTGTGTGTTTATATTGATCAAAATGTTTCTCCCTTACTTTGGAGACAGTGTGATTTATATATATATTTTAAATTAATTTATTCTTGTTACATCTCAATGGTTATCCCATCCCTTGTATCCTCCCATTCTTCCCTCCCTCCCATTTTCCCCTTATTCCCCTCCCCTATGACTGTTCCTGAGGGGGATTACCTCCCCCTGTATATGCTCATAGGGTATCAAGTCTCTTCTTGGTAACCTGCTGTCCTTATTTATTTATTATACATAATGTTGACTCAGAGAAATAGTGTGTTTTTGAGAGGTGAAAGGTGACAATTTAAAAGTTATACTATAATTTCTAATTCTTTAGTTGTTGTAATATACACTGATTATCTGGTGTAAGTATTAACAAATTTTAAGTTTTTAGTGACTTAAAATATCACACTGTAAATTTTCTTCACTCTCTACCTTGATTTTTACATGATAAATAATTAGATATATGGTGTGTGTGTGTGTGTGTGTGTGTGTGTGTGTGTGTGTGTGTCCATGAGCAGATGTGTGCTTCCTTGTTTGATGTTGTCTTTGTTACCTAGAGCAGTACTTGTGGTATAACAGAGACTGAATAAATTGACTGGAGGTTTTCCACATGATGTGCGAAAGGGACAGGATCGTTTCATCCTCTTGCAACGAGGACACTGTAACATATTGTCATCAAAAATGGTGCACAGTGCTTCTTGGTGTTTTATTTTTAATGCATTAAGGTACTAAATAAGCTATTATTTTTAAAGTTAAAGAAATACATTTTTATATTTCTTTTATCTTACATTGACAAAAAACAAAGAAATGTCCTATCATTATAAAAAAGCTCCATTCTGTAGAAGTATGTTAAACAGCCTCCCAGCCACAAGAAGCTCCTAATTCTCATAAGGATATAATCGAGATTTTTGACATGAAACTCCAGCTACTGTTATTTATAAAGTGAGTGTATTTTAATAAATTCCAACTTATCACTTGGGTCACTTTAATCATTTATTACTAAATATATAAGTCAGCTTTAACAAATTTCCTTTGGTTCTTCATTATTCATAATTTCCAAGACTCATAAAAGTCAAAATGTCCTTGGCCACTTCAAACCTCTGAGAAACACTCATTGGAAACATCTGAAATTGCCAGATGCCCTGAGAATTTTATTTTTAAAAATCCCTTTCCTAAGAAGTTATTTATAAAATTGTGTCAAAATGGGACACTTCAACTGCAAGTGCTAATTCCTGATGCCTGTTATCATTTTCTCCATTTGTCATATATTTTTGTATAGGGCATTAAATTTAGCTCTTGACTCTAAATTTAAATGCCCCCTTCTCTCTCCCTCCCCTCCCCCCTCTCTCCCCCTTGCCCCCTCCCCCGTCTCTCCTCCCTCTGTCTGTCCCTCCCTTCCCTCCAACTCCCTGTTGTTCTCTTGTTCTCTCTCCTTCCTCCTTCCTTCCTGATTCTGTATTTTCCAAAGCTTCCATCTCTGTCTTGTTTCAGCTTTCTGTGGAGATACTGTCAGTAAAGAGAAGTACGTGGAAATAAAAGAAAAGAAGAAAGTTAATTGATTATTTCAAAGAATGGACAAGGCACTGTGCTACAAGTGCCTCTGTATTCAATTTCATCAAATTTTCAACATTATTATGGGTAGAATTCAAAGGCATTGAGTTATATGTCAAGAATATATAAAATACTGACCAATGCATTGATTTTTGTATTTGAGTTTCTTTAAGTCAGCTACAAGTGGAGTTGTCCTTCCAACCTGAATTAAAATTATTATCATTTTTTTTCAGACATGGGAAACACATAGCAAACAATGATACACAAATTAAATTGCTTAATTCATTCTTATTTCTTTATAAAGAAAATGCTCATTGGTTTTCATCATAATCCTCCTTTCTTGCATGAACATTTCTGAGCCCTCTACAATCTTTAGTAAGCCTACTTGCTTCTTTTTAAAATGTTATTAGGAGTACTGTAGGCCATGTTCTTCCAATACATCTGTGTAAGAGACAGCAATATTCTATGCAGGCTGGATTTGTAAAAAGGGTAGTTTTAGTCATTACATAGATTAATTATATCACCCCAGGTGGATACACTGCATTAATCCTAGAAATCACAATGTTAAGTTAAAACAACTTGATGGGAAGAATTTCCATAAGGCAAAGCCTGAGTGTTACGTGCAAACTCCTACACTTCTGGGGGCCATATAAACATGCTTGAAAGTTAACTCAAGAGTGAGTAAATAAAATATGTGAGTATGGCCTGGCAGAGGACTGGACAATCACATTTCGTTTTAAAACTAAATAGAGATGGACTGGGTAGGGTGGGAAAGGAGCACTGGAAATGAGTTTCCATGAGTTGTCTCAAAGAGGGAGAACAAGTTTTTCAAATTCCTGAAAGAAGATGAATTTTCCACTCTCTTCTCTGCTGAGGTGAAATATAATATGTTAATAAAATGCACACGTGAGCTCAACAGAGTGAAATGAATTATTCACCATAAATAGTGAAACAATCAAAGTTAAACCGGATAAATTAATCCATGATATAGATGATATAATTGTGTGAGGTTGTGGGAAGATATGTTGTTTAAGTGATATATAATTTTTATCCTCATGCAGAAAAACTAAAGATAATTTCTACTTGTTTAAATTTTTGTATGCTTCAAACATCCCTTTTTACTGGAGCTTTTGGTTTTCTTCTATTTATTAGAAAGGGCAATACAAGGTGCCAGACCATGTGGAGGAGGAATAATTTATCCTCCTCCTGAGAAGCAACTCAGTTTGGAGTTTAAAATAATAAAATAATATCTATAAAGTACAATGCACAATTGAGTTAAAAGGGTGAATTAAAGACAATTCTCTCTCTCTCTCTCTCTCTCTCTCTCTCTCTCTCTCTCTCTCTCTCACACACACACACACACACACACACACACACACACACACACACATCCTACATATGTATACAGATGCATTCACACACTCTCTAAATTGTCAAGACCAAAATGTATGGTACAAAATATTAGCCTGGAAACAAAGTAAAAAAAAAAATCTGTGTGAAAAATACAATGTCTGCTAATACAGAGGGGATGTAATTACAGGAATGTCAGTTGTCTTGCTGGTTTGTTTGAAGTATATCTGAAGGCATGGCGAAGTGATTTATAACATTGAGATATGTCAACATGACCATGACACCAAACATTGGGATATAGAACAGGTTCAAAAGTCATCCTTTCCTCCTGGATGTGAACAAGTTCAATGATATCCCTAGTCTGAGTTTACTCAAGTCCAGCTAGAACACATGTGACAGCAGCAAAGCATTCTGGGAGACACTTAATGTGTTATTGAAGCACTCAGTGTTAAGAGTAATATCAGTGTGCTTTGAATTAAAATCTGATGTGAAAAAGTATTCTCTCCTAAAATCCCTTTTTAATCTACATTAGCAGTGAACACCAGTGCCCATTACCCATCTTAAAATACTCACTATCTCAAGGGAATTTTGTAGTATTGAAATCTTGCGTTATGGTTTTGAACAACATTGCTTAATGTTTCTATGCATCATCCAACTTTTAGAACTTTCACTCTAGTGGTCAATTATAGTTACTGTCTTTAAGTGATCATAATGAAATGAAATTGACATATTTCACACTAAGTTATGTGAAGCTACATTAATGGGATAATGACTATAGGATTTGAACATAATTTTTATTAATCTTGTTTCTTAATGTTAGATTATTTTACTAGAAGTATGTTTATTTCCAAATTCATGTAGATCTTAGTTGTTTAATTTCTTCTGTATCCTCTTAATAGACTCGAAGCATTATACAACACTTACTTTCTTTAATTTATTAAAAAACTAAATATTAATGGTAATAATATTTATTACTAACTTCAAACATGACTCATTCTATATAATTCACATTCTATTAACTCATGATATCATTTTCTTGCCATCTTACAATTATATGTGACTCATCATTTCGGATGACCCTAGAAATGTGTTTCTTCATTCATATTTTCCCTATATGTTCTAGAACAGTCCCCTTTAAATCATTTGTTTTCTGACAGTTTATGTCGTAGTAATCATAAAATATTTCTATGGAGTATCTCTGTTTCAGTTGTACAATTGAAATTTGTGCATTAATCAATTTATTTTTAGTGGATTCAATAGCATACTTGTTGGCATTCAGCTTTGGTCCGCCTACTTGTGGTGTCATTGCTTACTTGCCACGGGGGCGTGACCAGGCCCATGCCATATAAAAGGATAGGTCCTCCTAATGGTCCCTCTGTACCCCCTCTGCCTGCTCTACTCCCTTCTCCCCTCTCTCTCTCCTCTTCCTCTTCCTCTTCCTCTCTCTACTTCTCATTCTTCCTCTGTCTCTGTCTCTCTCTGGGGTACCCCTTCGTCCTTCCTTATCTCTTCCTCTGTCTCTGTCTCTCTCTGGGGTACCCCTTCCCCCTTCCTTATCTCTTCCTCTGTCTCTGTCTCTCTCTGGGGTACCCCTTCCTTATCTCTTCCTCTGTCTCTGTCTCCCTCTAGGGTACCCCTTTCCCCTTCCTTATCTCATCCTTTGTCTCTGTCTCTCTCTGGGGTACCCCTTCCCCCTTCCCTATCTCTTCCTCTGTCTCTGTCTCTCTCTGGGGTACCCCTTCCCCCTTCCTTATCTCTTCCTCTGTCTCTGTCTCTCTCTGGGGTACCCCTTCCCCCTTCCTTATCTCTTCCTCTGTCTCTGTCTCCCTCTGGGGTACCCCTTCCCCCTTCCTTATCTCTTCCTCTGTCTCTGTCTCCCTCTGGGGTACCCCTTCCCCCTTCCCTATCTCAACCTCTGTCTCTGTCTCTCTCTGGGGTACCCCTTCCCCCTTCCTTATCTCTTCCTCTGTCTCTGTCTCCCTCTGGGGTACCCCTTCCCCCTTCCTTATCTCTTCCTCTGTCTCTGTCTCCCTCTGGGGTACCCCTTCCCCCTTCCCTATCTCTTCCTCTGTCTCTGTCTCTCTCTGGGGTACTCTTTCCCCCTTCCTTATCTCTTCCTCTGTCTCTGTCTCCCTCTGGGGTACCCCTTCCTCCTTCCTTATCTCTTCCTCTGTCTCTGTCTCCCTCTGGGGTACCCCTTACCCCTTCCTTATCTCTTCCTCTGTCTCTGTCTCCCTCTGGGGTACCCCTTACCCCTTCCTGTCTGTTCATACTCATTTAATAAGCTCCATAAGATAATATCTGGCATCTGGTGTCCTCTATCTTGTTCTTTATAGATATAACATTCATGCCAAAAGCGAGGAAGAAGTCTTTTAAAAACTAGTTATCTATCTACTTATCTATTTATTTAACATTATTCTGTACAGCAGGCCATAAGAGGACACCATATCTCATTATAGATGGTTATGAGCCACCAAGTGGTTGCTTGGGATTGAACTGAGGCCCTCTGGAAGAGCTGTCAGTGCCTTTAATCTCTGAGCCATCTCCCCAGCCCCCGTAATAGCAAACTTCTAATGATAGTGTTGAACATACCCTAATACTTTAAAGTTGTCCTAAATGCATGACTATCTATACAATGTTCCTCGTGTACACGTGTCATTAAAGAAAACTTTCTAAATATCTTCGTCAAGGAAAGAGGACACTCCCCATATTCCTTACACAAAATACTCATATTAGATATTATAATGCATTTTCAAAAGGCAGAAGAAGTCTTTAAAATATCTCTTCTTAATTTATTCCTGAAAATCACATCCTTTCCCCCCCATAAAATCCTAGAAGCCATCTGTCTCATGTAATTTGAAATAATATAAAAATATATGCTTTTATATCCAAACAATACTTCACACAGAAGATTAAATAAGTAAATACTATATAGAACATATTTAAATTTGAATTGCTATTCAAATGTAATCACTTCTGGGCAGTGGGCATTATACTATAATATGGAATTCCATCCTTATTTTCTTTGTAATTACTGTGGTTCTATTTCTTTAAACAATACGATACTTTAATCTTTGTTTTCTTGATTTTTGTAAACAAATCTTGCCTTTCATAACAATAAAGTCAAGAACATGTAATGGTATTATAACATCCTGATGCTTACCTGCTTATTTTAGCATAAGAAAACATTTCTATTAGATACAACGTCCTACAAAGAAAAAATTGAAAAGGCAAAGACCTTTCTTTGGGAGTACAGAGTCATATTGTAGGGCATCACAGAGTAGGACAGGGCCTGGGTAGTACAGGAACTTAGACTATGCTGTCCTTTGACCTGTGATTACTGCAATCTGAATTCAACAATTGCTTCATAGAATGTGTCAAATAATTGGCTGATTTCATGTCTTGCACAGGCTCCAGATTGCTTTGGGATAAATTTTTCTGTTTACAATAATGAAAAAGACTGGGAACATGAAAGAGCCCTCTCATTTATTTTAAACCTCCTATACAATATTGTGAAATTTTTACACACAGATGTACATATTTTCATATAGGACATTTTTAGTCTTTGTATAAGTCATTATACAATAAGTTATAAAAATTAAAAGGCAGAACCAAATCATATTCAGTGTGTTGTTTTATTTGCCTTTTAGGGTCTAATCCTAGGCTCTGGGAGAATTAGCAATGTACAGGCTTGGCTGTCTACCTCTAATATTGCAGGTAATGAGACAAAGGAGTAATGAAGAAAAAGTATATTTACTTGATATGGTCATAGTGGGAAAAAAACAATAAAGGGGGTTAATATCTCCCAACTCTCTCATTACCATCTTAACATGAGTTTAAGTTAGGTTTAACTAGAGGCCAAGAAGTCCAGCGTAACTAAGGAGTCCTGGTCACAGTGTTGTCTGACCTATCACCTGATCCATCATCGTCACTCTGCAGGCCATCTTAAAAGGTGGTCTGATAAGGCGTCAGAATGCTGCAAAATCCCTTCCTGGGAGGAAAGTTCCAGCTCTCATTGGCACTGTCTTAGGACTTTAGTCCTTGCTCTCCAGCAGGAGATTGCTGGAGAGACTTTAGTTTTGAGGTCCATTGTTTCAATAGTCTGGGAGCATAAGTGTGTCTTTAAAATCTCTCCTGCTGGGACAGTTGCAAGTGCAGTCCAATTTTTAAATTTAATACCGATTTTCCTTATTATGTGTAATTACACATCACATTTGCAAACATTAACTCAAATACATTAGAGACCCAACTATAAGAGCTGCAATTATGATATTCTTTAGAAAACCAGAGGTGTATAATTTTTGTTGACATGTGCTTGGCGATAGATTCTTAAACATGACTCCAAAATCACAATAAAAATTATTGCATTTCAAAAGGTGACTATTGAGGGAGACAAAGCTATAACTTTCCAAAGATGACGTCTAGTATTGTTGAAGAATTTATACTAATATACAGAAAGAGAGGTGAAAAGATGAACCATATAAAATTTAGTAAAGTTTTGAGTTGGTACTTCTCTAAAAAAGGAATATTTATGGTCATTAAGTACTGGGAGAGATTATCAGAATACCGGTCGCTGCTTGCTAGACAAGTTTAACTCTAGTTACAGTTCAAATAATAATAATACCTCTAACCAAAGATATCGAATGGATCTATATAAAGAAACTGAGGCATTCCTCTATGCCAATAGAAAATACTGGCAATCACCTCAGGTATGTTTGAGAACTTCCTTTTTTATATTGTTATTTTTATTTAAGTAATTTGTTCAGATTACACCTCAATTGTTATCCCCTCACTTGTACGCTGTATGTAAACATGCAGAGTATTCTAACAATTGCTTCTAAGAATCATCTCCTGAGTGCACTACCGTTGCATCCCTGCATGGTGCTTTTTACATGAAGGAGAGTTCAGCCTGAACAAAGCAAACAGCTGCAAACTGACAGCACGGGAAAGGTCCATCTGCCCATGCTGTGCCGGACTCACAGGTGCTGCTGAGGAGAACGCACTGTGTGACTTTATTTAAGGGTTTGCCAAAGGCAATTATTTGGTAACAGAAAATTAGAAAAATAATGGTTGTGTAGGACTGGGGTTGAAAATGGAAACTGGGGCCAGGCATGGTGACGTGACGCACGCCTTTAATCCCAGCACTCAGGAGGCAGAGGCAGGTGGATCATTGTGAGTTCGAGGCCAGCCTGGTCTACAAAGTGAGTCTAGGACAGCCAAATTTACACAGAGAAATCCTGTTTTGAAAAACAAAATAACAAAACAAAAAAGGGAAAGAATATAGATAGTGGTTGCAACTAACATCTTAAAGTCTTCTGGAAAGAGTGATCTTATGTAAGAAAACCTAATAAATGTGCTCTTAGGAAAAACAGCAACCACAAGAGGAGACATATTTAGCTTAAGTAAATTAAAACTGATATTATAATTTATTCCTTTTTATCTAGCCTAACTTGTTTTATCATAAATGCAGATACAGATGTTTTATCAGGCTATTGGGGGGAAACGTGTAGCCATTTATAAATGTTTTAATTTCATCAGATGAGAGCCTTAGGTAAGAGCCATATCCAGTCTTTATGAACACATGGCTTAAGCTGAGCCCAGTGAGTTTCACACTGTCCCTTGGCCTAGGCCTGGAAGCTTCTAGCTTCCTTATAACCTAATCTTCTGCAAACCTAAAGCTTGAAAGCTTCATCTTACAGCTCTAAATGCTAACCTAGGCCTAGAATGTTTTGGGCCCCTGAGATTTATTGCTAAATAAGCTCACCTTTTCGAGGTGTCTCTGATCTCTGGATGCCTGGTTCAACTCAGCTGTTTTATCTCAGAACTCCCCTCCAAGCTGACTAATTCAAGTGGCTTCTCTCAGCTTCTCAGTGAATTGCTTTGCCTGGAAAAACCTGCCTCTGAATTCCACAAACTGAATTGCACTGACTGCAATTGAATTGCATGAACTCAGTTGAAATCTACTACATTCCACTGCCCTGCACCAAAATCACCTCTCTCTCCCCTTCTCTCTGTCTCTCTCTCTGTCTGTCTCTCTCTCCCTCTCTCTCTCTCTCCCCCTCTCTCTGTCTCTCTCTCTGTTTCTCTCTTTCTCTCTCTGTCTCTGTCTCTCTGTATGTCTCTCTCTTTCTCTCTCTCTCTCTCTCTCTCTCTCTCTCTCTCTCTCTCTCTCTCTGCATTACCTTAAGCAATCCCTCTTTCCTATAAGTTTTTGTAAGAATTGGGTGACTCAAATCTCTGACTTGTTCTGTCAAGTGCTTCTCTGACTCTGAGTCACTTTGTCTGCCCCTCAATTAGATGTCATGATTTGGGACTAAAGGTGTGTACTAAGTGCCTGTCTGTATTCCAGCTGGATCACACAGACCTCAGTCTTTGGATTGATACTTTACCAGAGCAGCCATGTTGGTGGATTAAAATTCCTCTACAGCCATTGACAAAAATTTTCTGTAGAACAACTATCACAAAAATCGTTTTAGCCACCATGTTAACAACTTTTGTGCAAATCAAACTCTTATTTATAAAATCATGATGATAACCAGAGTGGTAATTGGGTTCAAAAGCAACAGGGAAAATCAAGTCAGTGTGTTCTTCCTGTCTCTTCACTATGGAGAAAGTTCATTACATATCATAAGTTTTACCTTCTTTTTATTCATGCTTATGTTTCTTTCAGTGATTTAGTTTCAAAGTAACAGAGCACCAGGATCATTCACTCGTATATATGATGTCTTCTTTTCAATATCCAAAATTTAGAAAGTTATGATGGTGCTGTAGGTTTAACTCTATAAAACAAGTATAGATTTATGAAAATAGATATTTAATGGCACAGTAATATTGGGTAGCTCACAATTTTTTCATTGTGTGAAAAAACATTCAGGTAGAAGTGTATGATGTAGATAGTTGTAGTATAATTTGGGGCATTCAAATAGAGCTAGCTTTAGTTGTATTTTCTGATAATTAAAAGCTTACTATTTGGTTTCTTTATTTCTTAGTTTTTGGCAGTGACTATATAAAATGCTTAGTGGGAAAATAAAATCAGTATTGATACAACTTCTTTGTTAATTAAAAAAATGAAGATTTGTTCTTTTTTTTTGAGGATCTGTTCTCTTAGTGTGATTTGGAATTTCTAGTTAATTAAGCTTTTATGAATTCTCACTATAGTCTTTTAAGAAGGTTCTTATCAACTTCATAAAAATAAAGTGTATAACATATTACTTCAAAATCAGTTAATTAAATATTTAAACCCATGTGTGAAGTTGAAATATGACTGGTTAGACACAAGTGATTTTTAAAGGCATTTGAAAAGCACTACTGGTTGACTCTGTAAAACTGACCTGGATCACTAAGTTACATGGTTAATTATAGTAACAAACATTTCTGCTACATTATTTTGTCAAATCATTTATTAATTTCCCCACTATCTTTCAAATGTCATTTGAACTACTGCATAAGCAGCAGTCTAAATCATTTTAATTGCTAAATTTCCTCCTCAGGACTACTTTAAAATAAAAAGGCAATTTAGGCAATTAATCTGTCACTGAGGAAACAACATAGATAAAAGCCTGATTAGCTAGAAGCCACCTTATCAGAGACTTCAGTTAACTGTAATTTTGGGGAGCGAATTAACTTCAGGAAGGAAAAAAGGCCACATTTTCAATTTAGAAACAAAGCAATTGGACTCTCCAAACAAGCGTTTGAGGACAGCCTACTTGTCATCCCTGAAAAATAAAAAGTGTGTGACTTCAACTCTCTGTGCCATCTTCCCACGATCCCCAAGGCTTAACTGTGAACTCTTCCCTCTGCTAAGAGTCAACCTTGATGCCTCTACCTCTCGTACGTGATCTTTTGACATGACTAAACTTTTGAACCGCAGTAGGCATAGAATAGCATCATAGCTTCATCATCTTCTCTGTCCTGATCGTTTCACTCATATACACATGAAATCACACACTTCCCATGAAAAATATCCAAATCACAACCCAACTTCTTAAACTACTGAACGGCATACCTCATTCTATTGCCCTGCATCCTTACTAGCATCTTATCTAAATAGTTCCTTGGTTGATAATTCTCCAAAATCATTCTCAATCTTCTCATCTTAATTTGTTTTTATCATTTCTTTAACATAAAAGTTTTTACATGTATTTATTTATTTATTCATGTATTTATTCATTCATTCATTTCTTTATTATGAGGTGGGCTACAGTGAACATGTGAATGCTAGAGGAAAACTTGTAGATTTCCATTTTCTCTTTCTATCATGTGTGGTCCACCAATCACACACGGGTGCCTAGCTCGGTGCCCAGTGCATAATCCACTCAATTCTCTCTCTCTCTCTCTCTCTCTCTCTCTCTCTCTCTCTCTCTCTCTCTCTCTCTCTCATAGCAAAGAAACTGAGTGGGTAACTTAAAGAATAAAATTTATTTAACACATAGTTCTAAAGGTTAGGAAGTTGAGAAATATGGTGTTGGAGTCTCTTTGGGTTCTCGTAAAGGAGTTCTTGCCACAATATAACATGGTGGAAGATATTTTATGCTGACATGGAAGCCCACATGATGCCTGAGACCTTCCTCTTTTTATGAAATCATTAACGTCTTGAGAAGGCAAACTTTTATGGTTTAATCTACTCCTAATTACCTCTAACAGCCCCTATATTCATATAATAGTATTACTTCTTAAAACATTACCTTTGGGGACATCAAACCATAGAATGGCATAGCCCCCCCTTCATATTAAAAGCACATGTCCAATAACCAGACAACCTTGCTGCCCCAAAGAGATTTACACAAGCTCAGCTATGGAAATCTGCTGAACCCAATTTTATAGCAGTCACAGCTATTTATAAAGAAGTTTTTCTTAATTAATAAGAAAGTAAGTGTGGCATCATGCGCTAGTAGCCAATTCTGTGGCAATGTTCCTGTGAAGGACAACTTACAAGTATGAAATGTTCATTTTGGCTCATAGTTTGACAAGTTTCCAGCCATGGATGGTTCTCTATACTGCTTGCAAGCATAGGGGGGAGCAGCACTGACACGCAATAAGGCAGAGTGTCTTACCTCACGGCCTCTGGAGAATTAGAATGGCACAGGGTACAAATACTGTCCTCACAGATACATACGGCAGGTGTCTTCCTGCCTCCAGGCTTATACCGCCTCTAAATATTCCCCCAATTTTTGAGTCTATTTGTACATCACCCTATGGCTTCTTAGAAAAAGTTGGAAATTTCATATCAAACCAACCAGAATAAGTTGCTACTCACCAACTTTTCATTACTAAAGCATATGTTGAATAAATAGAAATATTATTTAATCTATGTTTAATTGGTTATCTGTAGTGGATATAAATATGTTTTTGTTTTGATCCCCAGTGTGGGATGTGAATCGGACTTGTGTGAGATGTGCAAGTTTTCCCACTGGCAACAGATTTGTGAGAGAACAGGTTATGTTTGTCCACTAGAAGAGGAACTGCCTCTTTATGTATATATACAGCCCAAAACAAGAGGCTGGGCTTTTGGTCTTGGCATCATTTCCTATTGTTTGGCTGTTCATTGCTCCCCTTTGAGTTGCTCCTAGAGAGAGCCTTTCCAGGGAATGTTTTGAGGTTTCTGGTGCTGCTCAGGGTTCTGGCTTCTGTTCTAGGTCTGGGGGCTGCAGTTACCGTCACCTTTGCTAAATTGTTGGTTTGCTTTTTAACTTGCCTGCTGGAATCTTGTTGACTACACCAGTGGAATTGCTCCAAAGAACTGAGTCTAAAAAGGTCTGCTTCTATTCCCATTAACTTCCTCTTTCTCCTATCTAGGTTAGGTGGATTGGAAGGGAGGTGTAAGCATTAAAGAACCCCAATAAAGTTAGGTTTGAAGAAGTTCAGAGCCTACAGTTAATATCCATGAGTGGCTTTAGTATCTACTAAACTCTGTTAATTTTTCAATTCTTGTCTGTAAAGATTACAAATGACTAACAGACTCATGAAAAGATAAGCACTGTTGTTAGTAATGAGAGAGTTTTAGATCAAGCCACTCATATAAGTAAAGATTTTTTTCAACTGAAAAATGGACGTTTTTTATATGATATATTCTGATAATGGTTCCCCTTCCCCAAGTCTTCTGAGATTCTCCCTTTCTCTCCACAAAGAAGTCTTATGTCTCTAGGTGGACGCTAACCTGAGAGTTCTCAGGAAAAAAAATTCCAAGAACATTTTTAGTAATGAATGAGCATTCTAAGCTCTGGCTACTGGGGCTATTGTAAGTGATTCCTTAATTAAACTGGACACTTGCATTGTGCCTTCCATGAGAAGACTTTATGTATGGAGTTTTAATCTGCCATCTTTATCATTTATTCTTGACCTTTGGTTGGAGTAATGTGCTTGGTTCATAAGTATTTCTTCTTGCATCTTATTTCTCCTTACTCATGTTGAGTGTAGTTCTTAAAACCATCTTTAATACAAAACATCTGCATATGAATTCAGTTTTCTCTTCAGAGAAATAAGACAAGTCCTCTGTAAGTAATCAAAGAATAACAATCATCAGATTTAGTCAACACTGATGCTTGATCTATTTCAGAAACACCATAGAAAGTAGTTACTATGTATCTTTAGTTGTATGCTCTCTGGGTATTGTTTTCAAAGTGCTGGTACATATTTCTCCACAGATAAAGCTGTGATGGGTCAGCCACTTGGTATTTGGCCCACACCTCTCAGCCGATGAAGTTCCTGACCTCTTCTGCCCACACCTAATGGGTCATGCCTCTCGTGTCCCATGACATATCACATTCTGTGCAACTACTCTCCTGAAGACATTTTAAAATTATATTTTTGGAGTCAACATAAGCTAGCAGATGGATAATCTGCTTGAAGGCAGCTGAGGTCATATATCATTAGACATCAGGGAAATTCTATATGTAATCAAACATCTGCATTTGCAAAATGGAGCTGAAAGCTTTCCAAAAAGAAAAAAAATCTCACAAATCCTTATTGCTTGCCAATTTATCAACTGCAAAACATGTAAAAGGTAATCATGAAACAGAGTCAGGGAGATTTTGACTGAAGGTGCCTGGAGAGGTCACGGTTTTCAAGTCAGCAATTTCACAGGTGGAAAATGGAGCCAAGAAAACTTGAATATTTCACTGACATTTGCACAGCTAGTTACTGTTAACAGTAACCTGCAATGCCGTCCTTGTCCCAATGCCTCACTGCCATGTGGTCATCTCAGGTCTGTAATGCTCAGTATGCATTAAAACTATACTCTAACCTCATCACGTCAATTCCCAAGCATTTTTAGTGAGGTTTCTGTAATCATATTGGAAAAATGACAGTAAAAATTATCTTCTTTATATGCCCAGAGAATGCTTTCTCCTGAAGAAAATACTCAGTATCAGATTAGGATAACAAGATCTTCCTAAAATGAATGTTTCCATTTGCGGAATTAAATATTCAGGGTTTCCCAGAAATGTGTTGGCATCAATTCATTGGTTTGAACATTTCCTTTCTAGTTTATAAGAAATAGCATATAAAACGAGGAATTGTGAAATGGAGCTTAAACTGTATCATCCCTGGAAGCAAGCATACATTATTTTCTTTATGCCAGAAACCATGAGAAATGTTTGATGGATATTGGTTAGATGAGGCTCTGGACAGACTGATAAATCATCTTCCTGTAACAGTGTGGCTAACCGGAAGACTGACCCCTGGGGATTAGGTAAAATGGGGCAGGGACTGACAAGCTGAATGGTAAATTTGATTAAAGATCTTTTGACCCAGTAGGTTTTAGCATGAGTGTCCTAGTGTGAGAGCATTGTTGATTGAAAGGTGCTACTAGTAGTGATTTGATTTGTGCTACAACGTGATAGAAATCTGAAATGGTGTCAAGGCTCTTGCAGGAAGCAGCACATGCTCTGTATCCTGCAGTCATGCATATTCCAATATTTTATTAACTAGTCTGTCTTAAACATGTTGATTTTTAAAATTTCAGCACATTGGTGTTCGCCTAGATATATCTGTGTGTACATGTGTGTGCCTTGAGAGCAGAAGAGTACTTCAGGCCTCTTGAAATTGCACTTGTGAATGGTTGTGAACATTCTGTGGGTTCTAGAACCCCAAGCCAGGTCTTCTGCAAGAGCAGCCAGTACTTTCAACTTCTGAACCATCTCCACGACCTTTCCTATATTTTCAGAAATGGATTGCAAGTTCTTATGTACGAAATATATTATTTTCCTTTTATTTCAGGTTTTGGCACTGTTAAAACATTGCATTGTTTACAAAGAAATATATGTAGTCAAATTTCTGAACTTTATTTTAAGAAAGCAAAGGGGGGAAATGAAAATGTCTGCTTGGGGTAGTATGTCTGACTGAATTACAACTGCTGCTTTATCATTCTGAAGAATTTAAAAGCTTTAGTATTAGAATGCTCTTAGCACCTCACGTAGGTTAAGGACAAAACATCTATTTAGCTATGTTGGTAGTAGATAAAAATTGGCACTAGTGGTCAATGGGTAAACTTCATATAGATATCATCTGGTTAGTCGTGAAGTATGACTTGAACAAGTAGAAAACATTGGCAAGATGACTCAAAAAACATGGAGAAAGCCAGAAGGTTCCTCTCATGTCTGGTTGGTTGTTGTCCTGACAATCTAAGGATTCATTGTAGTGAACTGATTGATGCATAGAAAATGCTACATAGAAAGTGCTTTGATGATAAGCTTGTTGACTGGTTGCTTCTCCTGCAAACTGCTACCTCTCCCAGTATGCGTAGAACCAACAGCAGTTTGAGGTACAATATAGAAGTTGGCACCTATCTTGTCCAGCTACCTTGCCGGCGGTTCTTCCTAGAATCAAACCAGACTTTCACTGGGCTGCCTCTGTTAACCAGCTGGTTTCCATTCCTAATGTCCACAGGCATTGGTATTAAGGACAGTCTCTAAAAACATGATGCACGCTAAAGACAGTCTTAGGATTTCCAAACCTGAGAACCAAGACAGTGTCTTTCAGGGCTGGAATTTCTTGATAATTCTTAGGAAGAAATGAGCAATATAAATTCTTGTGTAATCTCTTCTTGCTTGTAACCGTTTCCAGCTGATTTGAATACTTTTCACATCAACTCATCTGTAGGCTATTTTCAAACTACAGAGGTCATAACTCATAACTTTCTAAATAAACAAGCACTAAGAATGCCATTTTCACTGCTGAATGAGTCCTGTTTAGGCCATAAATGTATTTTATGATCATCTCTTTCTTTGTCCATCAATTTGTTGCCTCTGTTTGAAAAAAAAAAAAAAAAAAAAAAAAAAAAAAAACCTCCTTAGGCAGCTGATATCTGCCTGGTTCAATTAAACTCAATTTGTCAAATCGAGGAATGGGTGGCCAATTACCATGAGGCATCTGGAGTGTGTTTGTTCTTTCAATGTCTCTGACAGTCTGGAGAACTTGGACAGACAAGGAGAAACCCACCTGGAGGAGATGAGGGAGGGGTTGTGATCAGGATGTAGAGTGAATAAGTTAATTTTTTTAAAAAAAGAAAAAAGAAAAAAGCCAAGTTAAGTGATATATGAAAACACAAATTTTTAAAAATATAAGAAATGTCAGCCACCCAAAACAATTCTGAACCAGTCTTTTGCACAAAAGGCATTTCCCTAAACTTGACCGTCTTAGATGAAGTGCTGTTGATATACACTCAAAAGTGAGTCTCTGTTAAGCCTCAAAAGTGTAAGTAAGTTGGTGATTCAAAAGGAAAACAACACCAACTGAAGTGTAAACATTACATACATTTTACAAAGTGCTACACAAAGAGTTTCTATCCATTTATAAATTAATTAGTCAATTAGCATAAATCTAATTAATTTATGGGTCATACAAGAGGTTAAAAGGCTGTGCTATACAATGCTTAGGAAATAACTGCTGAATAATCATGGTCATAAAGTATGAGATGCAGCTAAAGCATAAATCAAAGCCAAATATGTATCACTTGGTTCACGTATTTAATTAAAAAATATAAATAAGTGAAACAACAGAGGAATAGGGAAAAAGTGTAATATCACATTTATAAAAAATAACATTTATATCACTTATGATTTATATGTTACTTTCTGAGTAAGAATAAAACATTTCTGAATTCTGCCTTGCAGATATAGATACATACATCTGTATTGCACATATATGATACATATATGCAGATGAAAATATATTTTAACTTTCTGAAGTCTCTTTGAAGGTTGTAGCTAATGTAAATTACTTATACTGTCAGATTAAATTGAAGGTCCAATAAACATTTATGATAAAACATGACAGAAAATCTGATACTAATTTATTAAAAAAAATAAAACAAGAAATCAGAGAAAACTCAGTGTGACACCTTGCTATTATAACATGTAACTACTAAAAAACTAAGATCATGAGGATGGTGACTTTTATATAAACATGGGTGAAAATCCCCTCCCACTTGCAGCTACTTTCTGTGTATCTGTTTGCCTTATTTATAATACTTTTATAGGTAAAATAGGTAAATACTCTATTAGCTAATGATATACTACAATATGCATGTCTTTGATAATTTTGTGTAAATATTTTATTTCAATATATATTCACAGAAGTTACACCTTGGATATTTTTTTAGGTTTGGCTTTTCATAGATGTTTTAGTATGCATTATAAATAATATTCTTTTTAAAACAAATTTATCAGAAATTCTAATCATCTACTTTGACATTCCACAATGATATATAAACAAAGATCTTACTTTGTTTCTTATTGGGAAAAATGAAATCAAGACCAATAAAAATGAGCCAATTCACAAATGCAGATTTAAATCGTTTAGAATTTATTAGCTACTTTTCTAAATAAATATGCATCCGATCAATGTTTGTATTGCCAGACAAGAATTAACATAGCTCACATTAATGTATAAAAGAATAACAGTCAAGGATGATAAAATCTGAAATCTGTGACAATTCCTATTGTGATCAGAGAAGCCATTTAGCAAAGGATGACACACGCTGACAGGTGTTTGCCAGATTCATGCAGAGCTTTAACTGTATTGTTTTTCTCAACTTTTAAATCACCTTTATCTGAACTCTACTCCAGCTCTTAGGAAATCCAACCAACATGACTACCTAAACAGGAGATAAACAGTGACAAGAACAATAGATATGCTAATGTGGTTGGAGAAAAGACTTCAATCCCACACAAAGAACTACAGGCTAATAACAAACGCTGAGAGGGGGAGAAACAGTTTTTCCCAGGGAAGAACATACCAGCTGGTTAAACAATACCAAATGGCCAGCCCTGAAAACACAATCCAGTTACCATCATACAGAGTGAGCACATTATAGTCAGGAATACATTTGCATATATGTGTATATAAACATGTATATGGTCATTTATATGTATTTATGTATATCCTTATATGCGTACGTATACAGAATTAACAGCAAATACAGAGAAAAAAGGCCATAAGTTTGAAAGAGAACAAGGAGGATATACAATGTACCTATTTAAATGAAAAGTCCAAATTCCTCTTCCCTATTCATGTATTAAACACTAAAATTTTAACCCACTCACTTAAGAACAAACAAACCACAATTTCCATTTTGGCACTTAAATTAGTATGATGACATAGAAGGTGGATTACAATCCACTCTCTTCTTTAGATGAGTGACCTCCTTGCGCTGTGGTTTATTAGCAGTTGCTTCTTCCCAAGTGAAGTATTCTTCAGCAAAACTGAATTGACTCTTACAGTGAAGATTCCGACTATACATTTGCTGCTTACAGATTTCACTTTTCACTTTTACCTGCTTTGCTCCTGAAAGCATGGATGCTCTGCCCTTTTGTCTGCTAGACCAAGACTGGCCATGTACGGAAGCTACAGTGCTGGCTAGCTTTTGTCAAATTGATAGCAGTTAATAGTCATGGGAAACACTACCACCCCAGCTGAGAAAATGTCACCATTAGATTGACCTATAGACAATTATATATATATATATTTAATGATTGGTGTGGGAGGACATAGCCCACAGTGGGTGGTGTCACCATAGGGCAGGTATTTCTGGGTTGTATAAAAAACAAGCTGAGCAAATCAGCAAGGAGCACACATCTGTATCCTGCTTCCCTTCCTGCCTCCATTTCCTGCCTGGAGTTACTGCCGCAGTTGCCCATCTCAAAGGATGGTAAGCTCTAAACCAAAATAAACCTTCTCCTTCCCAACGTGGTTTTGGTCGGTTGTTCCTCGTGGTGATAGGAAGTGAACCATGATAGCTATCACCTCTTGTAGTAAAAGTCAAGTCAGCCGACTCTCCGTGTGCTCAAGTTGTAAGCTTGCTTTGTTTGCCCTGTGTTCTTAGAGATAAGCTCTTCCATAGCCTCGTGGTGTGTGGTGCCATTAAAGACTTCGAATTTTGTTTTCTATCTTGTCCCTGTGTTATGATACACCACATGCTTATTATTTTTAAAAATCCTCAGTTTATGGGACAAAATAGAGGGGTGTTTAATTATTTTGTTAAGTGGGAAATCATTTTAGGGGAAAAGATCTTATTATGTAAGCAGAAACTTAGGAAAACAGAGACCTGTTTCCATCATACAGTCTCCTCTAGCTTGTGTTATCAGTTAGTGCGTCTAATAAGAGGTCAATTGCTCTTAGAACATTGACTATATTCTTTAGACAAGGATCATATAAGCTTAGCATAGCGCTCTTTTTCCTCAAGTCCAAGGTACATTCATATAGGACAAATATTTATTTACTTAATTTTTATCATAAATAATTTAATGCCATTTTATTTTCTTGGGCTAAATCATATTTTTCTGTTCTTATCAAAAATTTAAAGTAAAGAGTTTAGCAATAACTTACTGGAAGTAATATAACTTAAATAACCTTACAAAATTAAATTTATTAATATATGGTCAAATATACACCATGCCACATACTTAATCATTGAAAAGGCTCTCTCATTGTTAAGTACCCAATGAAGAATTATTATGAAAATATAGAAAAAGTTTCCATGAATATTAAAAATCTGTGGAAAGATTAAAAAAAGAAATTCAAATTGATAACAACTGATTACATAGTGGGAAACGCAGCACTTTATTTATTTTATTTTAGAGACATCGTCTTTAAAAGATTGCACCAAAACAAAAAAATGAAATGTTCTTCTTATATGTATTTAAAACAACAAACCAGAAGTATAAGGATATTTTAAAGTGAAAGTCAGAGGGCAAAATTTAGCCAAAGCAACATGACACAGGAATAAAACAATTCTATAAACCTAAGAGTTCAGTGTCTATCCCTCAGGGCACATTGAGTCCTCATGGCCTCACAGCCCTGTGACAGGTCCACTCCAGGGAAGCTGAGCAATGTCTTTGTTTTTTGTGTTCGGTGATGTCTTGGTTCAGAGAGTGCAGATGTTCTATAACATGTTCATCTCACACTAAATCTTTAGAATAAACAAATTTGCTCTCTTAATAAATTGAATCTGCCGTGAGTTATCATGAGTTAACCATTGTTTTAAAATTCTCTCTTTCTTTTTCTGAACACACCAAATGCACAGGGCAGGAGCTGTCTGATAGCAGGGTCTCCAAACCAAGCACTTGGAGTTTCCCTAGGGTCTCACTAAAGGGCTGAGCAAAGCTCAGTGCCCTCTCAGCAAGTTAAGACAAGCACGGTGCTGCATCCTTGCAAGCAGCTAACAGAGCACTGGTTTAATTCACTGACATATTAATAAGTAGTTGTCCATAAAGCCACTCACTTTTCCTAAAAGAAACACCTCTTCTCCCCCACTGTTAGTAGTTTTATCAATTTTAATTTTTTAGGGTCTTTCTGTAGCCTTACTCATAAACTATATTGAATCTATGACAACCAGATGTCAACAAGTTATACATATTTACAGATAATCATGCCATTTTCATCAGTCTCATGACTTAGATCTCCAGTATTTGCAGTTAAAAAAACAGTGTCTCTTAATCTTCCCTTCTGAGTTAGGTAGATGATTGCAATATTAATCTAAACCCTTTGGTTTATGAAACATGGGAATTTTACATTGTGTTAGTAACAATTTTAGATATGATATAATTTCTATAGCTTTTTCATTTTTGTCTGTAGCAAAGATGTACACGTTACTGTCTTTCTTTTAGTCCACCCGAGTAGTTCAGATGAACTGATACACAGTACCAGTATTTTAATGCTTCCAGTGTTTCCAGATAGTTCTCTTCCTTTGTCACAGCTTGGTGAAAGTAACTTTGGATAAACCTCTTTTATAAGACTAGAATAATACACTTCACTCCAAACATAATAAAATAAAAATAATAAAATAAATAATAAAATAAATAATAATAAAAAAGAACACATTTTTGAATCTATATTCTACTTCCAGATTTCTCTGAGTTTAGAGAAATAGTTGCCTCCTGATTTTGTGCAAAGAATTAAATGTATATGACTTTGGGTATGGCTTTGGTTGGGCATTGAATGTGGCTTTGGCCTCTCTGGTCAGGCAATGGGATTAACGGAGACTTCCAGCTGAAGTGCTTTGGAAGGATGTGATTAGCTTCCCATACTTGCCAAAGCAGCTCTCTGGCAAAGACTGAGGAGAAAAGAGAATGGAGGAAGCCCATTGCAGTGTTGTGTCTTTTCAAATTGTCTTGGATAAAAAAGAAAAACCCAAGCAGCCCTCTTAATAGCTCCCCAAAATATCCCCACCAAGGTTTCTAGCAATTAACTCATGAGTACTGTAAAAAGTCTTCATATAAACGTATTGCTATCATTTGTATTTAAATACAGACAAACTTAATGTTTTTTTAAGGATCATTTTGTGAACTACATAGGTGGAAGTATTATTACTGGAACTTCCAGTGTGAATGTCAGACAGTATAAGATATGTCTAATATAAAATAGCTAAATTATTATTTCTTTCAAACAATTTTATTGAATCATATAAAATATTTTGTTAACTTAAGAAAGTTAGGCTTGAGCAAGAGGAAGCTCAGACCTTACATCTATGCTTACTATAATCAGGATGCACACTAGAAACAGTGCATTTGATGTTTGTCAGAAGTTCTGCTTCCTGTCAGTAGCAAACAGTCATATCTTCCTGAAACAAACAAAAATGAGGTGCTGCAGAAAGATGTCAGGAGACATGAGCCAAGTGTTTCAATTTATAGATTGCATATTTTAATTTGCATAGAAGCATCTGACCTGAATAATCAATAAATCCATCAGTTTTTACCGATTCAACAATACTACCCTTGTTATGACATCATGCTGGCATGGCCATACTCAAATACTTAGCCACAGATGATGTGCATTTTCAGTAGCATGGCTAAACTCAATTCTACTTATTATGGATCTAATGCTTGTGCAGGTGATGTAACGTCACAATTTTCCAGGCTTAGGCATATGAGATTACAGTATTGAAATCATTCTGGCAATCCAGGACATTCATAATATAGAATGGTCTGGAAAGTTAGACTCGTGCCAAGTTCATCATGTCATTTCGGAGCTGGGGTTTAGGAGGAATTGTTAAAATTAAATTAATTGGAGGTTTTATTTTAATTAGTGCTTGGAGAAAATTGTTAGAGGAAATTAAAATTTGTTGTCTTTTTAAAATGAGAAATGTCTTAAGGCCTGGTATTGTTATTTATAACCATGAAACTAAACACATCATCATAGAAAGCAGAACATCCTTTTTGTAGCAAATTATTTATAGAGCAAAAAATGAAACAGTTTTTAATTTTTATCATATATTTTATCACTTAAAACAATTTTAAATTTAAATATATTTTGATCATAGTCTTCAGTTCCCCCAAGTTCTTCCAGATCGTCTCCCCCTCACTGCCCACCAAACTGTAAGTTCTTTCTCTAAAAGAAACAAAGTCTTCACTTACCAGGAAAGTGGGTCAGAGGAGAGGAGACCCTATTGGGACTTTAGGTGAGAAATCATGGGAGAATGGGGAAATAGAAGGATCCAGAGGGCCCAGGAAACCTACAAGAAGAATGTTGTGACAGGTGGATCTGGGTCCTGAGGTCCTTCCTGCTCAAACTATGGCACCAGCCAAGGAAAATATTGGCAGTAAACTTCGAATCCATACCCAGACTTAGCCGATGGACAGGACATTCTCCACCGTTGAGTGGTGAGTGGGGACTGACTTTCATACAAACTCTGGGCCCCCATTTCTGACTACGTCCCCTTGATAGGGAGGCCTGGTGGTACTCAGAGGAAGAATAACAGGTCACCAAGAAGAGACTTGATATCCTATGAGCATATACAGGGGGAGGAGGTCCCCCTCAGTCACAGACATAGGGGAGGGGAGTAAGGGGGAAGCAGGAGGGAGGGAGGAATCGGAGGATACAAGGGATGGGATACCAATTGAGATGTAATATGAATAAATTAATAAAAAACGAAACAAAAAACCAATCCAAGAAAACTCAAAAAAACTACACACCCCAAAACAAGCAAATAAAACCCCACAAAATTATAACCAAATAGCATATTGTTCTACTTGTAGATTTCTAGGACCCAGGGGTCCCGCTCAAACTAAGGCACCAGCCAAGGACAATACAGGAGGTAAACTTTAAACCCCTTCCCAGATCTAGCCAATGGTCAGAATATTCTCCACAGTTGAGTGGAGAGTGTGATACGACTTTCTCACGTACTCTGGTGCCTCACATTTGACCATGTCCCCTGGAGGGGGAGACCTGGTGGCACTCAGAGGAAGGACAGCAAGTAGCCAAGAAGAGACTTGATACCCTATGAGAATATATAGGGGGACGTAATCCCCCTCAAGAACAGTCATAGGGGAGGGGAATAATGGGAAAATGGGGGGGGGGGATGAATGGGAGGATACAAGGGATGGGATAAACATTGAGATGTAACAAGAATAAATTAATAAAAAAAAAGAAAAAAAATTATAACCAAATAAATGAACACATACAAAGAGAGTCCATTGTATGTTGACCAATCCCTATGAACATGAATCTTGTCCTAGAGAGGTTGGTGTGCCCACTGTCACTCTATTGGATAAAACTGACTTTCCGCGTCTTAGCAGATATAAATGATAGTTAGTTATTAGCCTTTACCCTAGTGGCTGGGCTTTCTTTCTCCTTTCCTTCTTTCTTCCTTCCCTCCTTCCTTTTTTCCTTCTTTTCTTTCCTTCATCGCATTCGCTCATTCACAAATATAACAAAATAAAATACAATTAGATAAAACAAAAGCTACTACATCAGAGTAAAATAAAACAAACCAACTGAAGGAAACGAGACCAAGAGAAAGGACAAGAATCAGAGACTCAGCCATTTGAATCCTCAGGAATCCCACTGAAAACACTAAGCTGTGCACCGCAGTGTATGTACATGCAGAGGACTCGCTGCAGACCTGTGTGACCCTGGCATGCTGCGTCTGTGTCTGTGAGTTCATATCAACTTTACCCGTGTTGGTTTAGAGGGATCTGTTTCCTTGGTGTCCCCCACCTCTCTGCTTTTTACATCCTTCCTGCCTCCTCTTCCTCAAGGTTTCTGAGCGCTGAAAGGTGCTGGGGAGACTGGGAACAGGTCTGAGTGTTTCAAGGTTTCTCACTATCCGCATAATGTCTGGATGTGGGTTTCCTGTGTTTGTTCCAACATGCTGCTCTGATGGTGACTGAACAACGCATTGCTCTGTGAGTATAAAAGTATAGCAGAATATCTTTAGGAGTCATTTAATCACGACATCTTTTTTCTCTCTCTCTTCCTTCCTTCCTTCCTTCCTTCCTTCCTTCCTTTCTCCCTCCTCCCTTTTTAGACCAGTTCTATTTGAGTTTGGGCTGTCCAGTCTCTGGTTTGTGGTTGCCCAAACAGTGTTGGGTATGGGTTCCATCTATTGGGGTAGGCCTTAAATCAGCCAGTTCTTGGTTTCTCACTTCCACAAACTTTGCATCAGCATTGTCCTAGGATAACTTGCAGGCAGGAAAACACTGTAGACTATGTTTTGGCATTTACGAGGAGAAACAGAACATTCTCATTTTCTCATAGTGACCGGTCACTAAATTATGACGCCATCTCTAACTTTATGTTTACTTTTCTTGATATTTGAGTATTTGGTTCCAAGTTTGTGGTGCCACTTATAGTGGTTCAGGTGACACCCGCTTGCTAGAGAAAGCCGGTCCTTGGGGGCTGGCCTTGTATTAGATAGCCACACCACAGTTTCCATTTACTCTGTCTTTTGGCTCTTTTCAGTTAAAGCCGAGTCTTTCAGCTTTGTTCACAGGAAGCCTGCTGCCTTGCTACTCTTGCCAGTACAGACTATAGTCATCCCCTGAAACTGTGAGTCAAAAAACACTTTCTTCCCTGTGACTTTTTTGGCATGGTTTTTATCGCAGAAACTGGAAAGAAATAAATACATCATTTATAGTTACATTTATTATAAAATGTTAATAACCTACCCACTATAAATGCTCCCAAAGTACTAGTTATTTTTATGTTTCTCTAAGTTCTTAGCTTTCTTTGAAAAATTCATACCACATACAGATCATGAACTATCATTGGATTCACAAAAATTATAGTGATGAATATACATCAGCATCAAAAATTTAGACTATGTACAAATTTGATATAGTTTATGACACAATGACCATGAGCTACATCCTAAAATAATAATAATGAAGATATAAGGTTAACTCATCCAGTCATACCTTAAAAGAAAGTCATAACTTATAGCATATATATACCAACTTAAATATTCAGATTTTAAAACACAATAACTTAAATATAGCTCTATTATACATTTATAATATACATGTAGTTGAATGATTAAAATTGTTAAACCTTGCCAGGAGGTGGTGGTGCATGCCTTTAGTCCCAGCACTTGGGAGGCAGAGGCAGGTGAATCTCTGTGATTTCAAGGCCAGCCTAGTCTAGAAAGCAAGTCTAGCATAGCCAGGGCTGGTATACAAAGAAACCCTATCTCAAAAAAACAAACAGACAGACAAAAATAAGAAGAAATTGTTAAACCTAAACATAGATGGATATTTGTACTCTAGTGATTTCAACATTATCTCTCCCAATGTGGACGTGAGATTCTTTTATAAAAATAGAATAAAGAAACATTTGATTCCTATTATTAAGCATGAGGCAATGTCAGATCTTGAAAGAATCTGAGCCTCTATCTTTTTCTGTTTGTTTTTGTGTCTAAGACAGAGTTTCTCTGTGTAGCCTTGGCTGGTTTGGACTCACTTTGTAGGGTAGGTTTGAACTCACAGAGATCTGCCTGCCTCTGTCTCCCTGCACGCTGGGATCACAGGCATGCTGCTCCACTGCAACTGGCCTGCACCTCTATCTTAAAGCTTAAAAAATAATTGGAAACTTGATTTTCCATTCTGACAGAGAAGAACAACTGTAAATTTCTATTCAGTGGGGAGCTTCAGTAAAAATCATAGATAAAATTTACAACTTTAATCAAAAGAACTTTCAGTGTATACAGTTTTATGAGAGAATTTACTAATAAGATGGAGGAAAGAATTGAACATGTTCTTCAAACTATCTGTAATAAGCAATAATCTTCTCCATTGTCTTTCTTTAAAAATAAATGTAAAATGCTTAGGTTTATTAAGGGCTTTAAGTTAATAACAACATCTCTACACATATGGAATATGTGTGCTTATGAGCATTAGTTTTGAAATTGCAACATTGTATTAAATTTAGGAACCCAACTGAAAAATGCTTGCTATTGAATTAATAAAATATATTTTTATTTCAGCTTTAAAAACTTTTAAATACAAAATAGAAGGCATTTGATTTGTCATAACATCAATTGGATGTCTTCAAGATTAGAACAGATGATGATTTACTCACATAAAGCCTCAAAGTAGAAAATTTTTACCATGTAATATCAGTGTGGGAAGGTGTCAAATAACATTGATAGCATTTCAGTGTGCTATGTGGTGAAATACTGTCATCCTCACCTTGTCCTAGGGATTACAATTTTAAATTTGATGAAACTTTAAGAAGGATGGCATAAAGACTAGTTGACTAATAAAATTGTAACCAAATATTTACATATATATGTATACACACACAAATATATATATATATACATACACACACACTAATGTGTACCTCTTCATAAATACTAGTGTATGTATGTACATTCATGTTGCCAGTATAGGAATACTTAACAACTCTACATTTTTGTGTTACAGTTGTTTTGGACACCAAGAATACATCCATATTTATTTTCAGTAGTTTTCCAACCACATATCTCCATAGTATCATTATCCCTTAAAATTTCTTTGGCATAGAGTAAACATTTGATGAAATTGAAGAAAAATAGCATGAATTATATAATTCTCTCCCTATGTGAGTGTGCTGTGACTCACACACACACATATTTATACACACACACACACACACACACACACATATATATATATATTTGATTTTGTCTTTCATGTGTTACTGGTGATTTTTAAAATAACATTTTATTCTTTTTTGGAATTTAAGTGATTTTATGATTTTTCTCATTACTTGGAAAATATTGAATGATATTGATATGCATACACACATACATATGTCTCCACCCATCTATCTATACCCACACACGCACGCTCACACAGATACACACACTAGTAGGAGCATATTTGGATATCAGAGGGTGATAGTAAGTCTTCTTCAACTGCTTCTCCATCTTAGTTTCTGAGAAAGGGATGCTCTCCGGCCATGCACCGCATTACTTCAGACAGGCTAGCTGATCTGAGAACAGCCCCTTCTGAGCGTTTCCTTCCTCTGGTGCTCTTGGTTCTGCTATGAGCTTCCACATCTGACTTGCAAAAACTACCACAGATGTTCAGTAAACTTATATCATGTGAGTTTGTGTTAGTTCTTGTTAGGTATCAACAGATTATCTTATCCCACACTAAATTAATTTTAATGATGCACTTAATGATTCATAATTTAGGTTTCAGACATTTTTGTTAAATTTTTTCATGTAAAATATTTAATTACACTTGTTAATATTATCTGGAGATATCACACAAATGGAAAAAAACAGTATTCTGATAGAATTTTTGCCTCATAGATATTTTTTAAATTGGCAATTTTATTAACTACATTAAAAACCAAAGACTGACACATAATGACACATATAAGCAAAAATAAATAATGCTAAATTATGATACCATATTTTCCAACTAATGAGAACAATCATAAAATTACTTAAATGTAAAAATGAATAAAAAGTAATTATAAAAATCGTTCCTAACTCTTGGAAAATAAAATCTAATTGAACATTATTTTAATACCAATATTTAACCACAAATTTCTAAAATGCTTACTCTGTAGCAGATACAATTGTTGATCCCATGGGAGCCACGCCTTTAAAAATAAAGCAGATCTCTTTTGCTCTGCATATGGTTCATAATTTCATTTAGTTTCCACTTATCAATTCTTGGAGCTGTTTCTGTGCTATTGAGGTTTTACTCAAAAAATTTGTACCATCTATTCCCATATCCCAAAGTTTTTCTCTGTGTTATTCTTTAGATATTCATAGTTTTAAATAAAGTTATCTGATAGTTTGCATAGATTACTGTGATAAGTAAAAGATTTTGGCTTAATATTTTTCCAGGTGGACATCTGGCTTTGCCAGCATCAGTTTTTATAAATGTTGTGTTTTCTTCCCCAGTGCGTATTTTAAACATTTGTTTGTGCTGTGGTGTGAATCCATCCCTGAGTCTTCTTATGTCCCATTGATCTACATCCCTGTCAGTACTATGTCATCTTCATCCCCGTGTCTCTGCGGTGTGGTGTGAGGTCAGATGATGTAATGCCTCTGGTTACGCTCTTGCTGCTTAGAGCATCTTTGGACGTCTGTGGCCTTTTGTGTTTCCATGTGAATGTTAGGATTTTTTTTTTTCTTTTTTCTGTGAAGAATTTTATTGGAATGTTGATAAAACTTGAATTGACCCTGTAGACTGCTTTTTGTCATGTAGCCATTAGGAATGGCCCCATATGCTTATGTATTTGAATACTTGGTGCCCAGCTGGTGGAACTGTTAGGGAACCATTGGAAGACATGGCCTTGTTGGAGTAGATGTGATATTGGAATTGGGTTTTAGATTTCAAAATCCCATGCCTTTCCCCTTTGGTGTCTCTCTGTAGTTTGTCTATAGATAATAAGGTCTCATTTACTGCTCCAGTATCATGTCTGCCTGCCTGTTGCCATGTTCCCATCTTTGAGGACGGTCATCTCTAACACTCTGGTAGAGTAATCAAGCCATGATAATGTCTTTCTTTTAAAAGTTACCTTGGGCATGGTGTATTTTCACAACAAAAGAAAGGTAACCAAGACAGCCGGTTCAAAGTATTGATTGTGTCAATCCAAGGCTATGGAAGGCCTTTCCATCATTTATTTTCCTGTTAGAGATAGGCTGAACGATGCGAGAAAATAAGCCTTTAAAAGCTGTTTCACAGCTGTTAACAATCTAGTTAATGATCTAGATTGTATAAAGAATGACTACTAAGTAAAGGGTGAGTCTAGAGATCACCTATCCCTCCTATGCTGGGATGCGACGGCCTTGAGGTTGTGTAGTCTTTGTACAGTTAGCCACAGCCTCTGTGGTTCAGGAGCTTCATAACTATGCTGTATCTAGTACTTCATAACATTCTATTTTCTCTTCTGTGAAGTTCTCTAAGCCATGGTGAGCTAGTCGATACTGATGTTTCCTTTAGAGTTGAATACTCAATCACTTATTCTGAGGAGTTTTATTGACTGCTGCCCTTTTCTGACTGACCTTGCAAGTAGTCTGGGTCTACATATAGAAAAATAAATATTTAGAAGGATTGTTGATAGAATGACCATTCAGGAAAAGAGTAATAGCAGGTTCTCCTATAGGGTCTGTTGCCTGCAATAACCTTTTCATCATGATCATAGTAACTAGCTTGAAGTGGTCTGTGAGGGAGTATAGCCATTCTTCATTGAGGATTTAAGAGATGATATATTTCTCATGCTCACCTGGATGTCCTGCACACATAGTGGATTATCATAAATGACAAAAAAATGAGAGAAATATAGAATCGTATTTCACAGTGTATACGTGTGAAAATTTCAAAGATGGTGAAACTTTTTAAATTGAAAACAAATTGAAAAAGTAAACACCATAGAAGCAAAATGTATAACCAATAAGTTGACAGATGAGCTGAACAAAGAGTTTTTTTTAAAGAAATATAATTAGCTAATATATATTTTCAATAGATCAATGTCTCTAGCCATCAGAGAATGAACTAAATTGAGATTGTAGCACATTCAAGGAAAAATGAAGACCATCAGAAACAAAGGGACAAAAACACAGTAACGAGGGTATGGGTAAAAATGACCATTTACACATGTTAGTGGAGATGTATGTTGGTACAGCCATTATGAAAATTATTATGGATTGATTCTATTTCCCAGTAAAGAATAATTTCCTTGCATATTCTAAAATCACAATGACAGATAATGAAATTAACATATACCCTGGAATTTTATTTAGCTGTAAGGACAAATGAAATCATAAAATATGTAGGACAATGACTATTTTATGTGCAGTAACTCAGTTTTGGCAAGACAAATGCCATATGTATTCTTTCAAATGAGATCTTGCCGTCTAACCCCGAGGTATGTATACCCAGGTGGAAATAAGTATGGATAAAGATTAAGAACCAGAAAGCAGCCAATGTAACTAAAATTGATTAAAGAATGAAAGAAAGAAAAGAAAGAGGCTGCACAAGATTTGAGGAGCACATTAGCGGAAGAGAATTCTTTAGGGAAATGAAACTGGAGGAGACATAGAAAGGCATCCATACCCCAGCACTAGCTGGACCTAATGAGTCACCAAAACAAAAATGATATGAATTTGGGAGGTATATATGTTGAAGGTCATATGTGTGTGTGTGGGGGGGGGGGATTGATATTGTGTATACATGTATTCAATTCACAAACATAAAGAAAAAATTCAAAATTAAAGTAAAGTATATGTAATAAAAAAAGAAAAGGAAAAATTCAGATTTATGGAATATTTATAATATAGCATGGAAAGGTGAGGAAGCAGTCAGCAACATAAAAATAATTGAATGTGTAATATTTTAGAGGATAGTAGCTTTAAAGAGTGGCGCTCACTCAGTGAAGATGGCTCACTCAGTGATGTCCTTGCTGAGAAAGAATGACAATCTGTGTTTTCAGTCTCAGACAAAAGCTGGGCCTAGCAGCATGCACCTGCAGCTACAGCACTCTTTGGAGGGAGACAAGAGGAATCCAGGGATCAGCCAGGCTAGTCACTTGGTGAGCTCCAGGTTCAACCTTACCTCAAAATATAAGGGTGGAGAGCAATAGGGAACGATCTCTGATCTCCATGAGCAAGTACACAATACAGCCCCAAATAAAAGTGGATTGATACATTGAAGAGATATAACAGGATAGGAGCAAAGCAGGACAGTGTTGTGGAGTGCTGAGGTTTCATCCAAAGTTTCTTTATTTATATATATATATATATATATATATATATACATATATATATATATATATATATCATAGATCTGACACAGTTATACTGTGGCATATATGAATATTATGAAGAAAGGAGACATAGGAAACCATCCTGTGATATGGATGCAAGTGTCCGCCAAAGGCTCCTATATTTAGAAGTTGTTTTGTAAGCCTGAACACTGAGGAGAAGTCATAGAACCTCTAAGAGCTAATGCATAGCAGGGGATAGGTAACTGGAGGTATGCATTTGAAGTAGATACTAGGACACAGACCCTTACTTCTCCTTGTAGAAACTCTTGAGGTGAATAACCTCCATCTGGTACTCCTGACATCATGTGCTGTCTCATCAGAGGTCCAAAGGCAAGGTCCAAAAGTTTATCATCTATGGATTGAATGTTTCCTCCTCATAATATGATTATCTCAGACCTTTTGTGATCTTGATAGAAGCAAACATATTAAGCAAAGTCTCTCAAGCTGTGGCCATGATTATTTATCCACTGTGAAGGAGAATTAGCACTGCAAAATTTAAAAGGTTGATATGACCTGTTGAGTTTTGCACACACTGTAAAGAGGGTGGTCTTGATCTTGAATCAGAAGAATAGTCATTGGAGGGCTAACATCTACTTGGCAATGAAAGATGTAAAAATATACATCAATTTAATAGAAATTTTCTTCTGCAAAATCATAATAAGATAGTTGTTTAAATTCAAACTCAAGAAACATTTGGTTAAAGTTTTAGGACCAACAGCTCTGGCAGTTGGCATAGCAATGATCTTTGCTCTTTTCCATACCTTGGGAGAAAACTCTGGATGGTAGTTAATAAATGGTATCTGGAAGATGAAGTGTGTATATAAACAGAAAATTTATATTAGTACCAAAATTATGTGTATAGAAGTGATGTTTGAAGTCTGCAGCACTTAACCTTTCAGAATTCAGAGATGATGGGGACTAGTAATGGGGACTGCAGGAGATGTAGCAGCAGGAACATTGGAGAAATGGCAGAAGCCAGAGATAATCCAAAATATCAACCAAGAAAACCCTTTAATAAATAGTTAGAATATTTGCAGAGTTTACAGATGGAGTTAGAAAGTCCCTGATGGTTCGTCCAAGAGAAGACTGTGAAGGTAAGTGTCCTATTGGCTGAAGACAAGGCATAGGAAGATTGAAGAGAAAGAACAGTTGCTGAAAGCCAACAGCAAACATTTCCATTATATTAAAAACTGGTTACTCTAAAGTCAAGCAGATAAATAAAGAGAAGGCTACAGGGGAAGGTGACGTGAAAACTAGGATATTTTAAAGAAAGGTATAGCTATTGATGTTTATATATAAATATTCTCATAGCTGCACTAATTATTGACTAGAAAAAAATGGTGACACAAGTTTTAGAGGGGACAATCATTAGATCAGTATTCTCAAAGAAACATGCACAAGACAAAGTGAGAGCCAGTGCATAGATACAGAGTTGGCTTTATATTGGAGATAAATAAATAAATAAATATATATATATATATAAAATCTGTGCTCCAAAGTCCCAATGGGATACAAATGGCATACTTAAAATGTAATGATTCAAGAAGCTTTTGAATATAGGTTTGAATATGGAGAATGCTAAAAACTATGTATTTGTCAACAAGACAAGACAGAAAAAGTAGGAAGAGAAGTGAAAAGAATACTTCAAGTTGGCTGCATGGTGGAGGCACAGCTCACCCATCCATGGCTTCCATGCAGTGCTTTGAAAGTCAATTCATTTGATGTGTATCAAGTTTTCTCTGTCTTGTACATGCACTAGAATAGACAACATTTAAAATTAAATATATTTATGATACCATCGCCAATGAGCCTGATTCAGTTGATTTAAAGTAAGTGATTTTAAAGAATTTAAAATAAGTGATTATAAAGAATTTTTAAAAAGTGATTTTAATGCCCCTCCTCCATGAATAGCTTATTCACACCAAAGTTTATGAAAAAATAAATATGCTCTGACCTAAAGGAATGTCTCATATTTTAGTCATCACGTTGAATGTTAACAAATTGAATAATTTTTGTGAATGCTTATGAGTTGAAAATGATATGTGCTATATCTGTTGACCTATCTATGAAATTTACATGTAGAACATATAGCTCAAATATAATGAAAAGGAGGGAGTAATCTTTGTTCATTCTAATTTGTTATTTAAATTAATATGTAATCAGTGATAATTTGGGAAAAGCCTTTAATTACATAAATATCCATTAATGTTAAAAACAAAAGAAGCAATTGATCTAGAAGGCCATTAATATTTTTTGTCTGTTATTGGTATTCAATGTTAAAACATGAGATGGTTTATTCAATAGCTATTGGATAAACCCAAGTTATTCAATTGGTTAACATTCAACTTTGGCCGTTTTTAGTTTTACTTTCTATGCATTATATTTTCCTCACACTACTGTTTTGTACCTTTATCAGGGTCCATTTTGATTTTTTAATACTTAATATCAAATTTACACTAGTCTCACAGTTTTTATTATAACCAGCACCCTATTATATTTCAAATATGTGTTTCGATCTTGTTTTTGTGCCATTGACCGGTTATTATTGAATTTTAATAAATGGTAAAAACTAGATTTATTCTATAATACTGTACTCCTTTGACTATTATAGAATTGTATATATATTTGTACTGTGTACTACTACCTTCTTTTGTCATATTTTTGTATGGTCACACTTTACATGTGCAGATATGTTCACACATATACGTACATATAGCCAATTGTCAAGTTGTTTAAACATGTGACTTCTGATCTTTGTGTTTCTTTCTAGAAGTTAAGCCAAACCTCGCCTTATAAGAAATGATTATTCCTCTATAGCAGCAATCATTAATTTATGAAGACCCCGCAGCTGCGTCTACTCTAGTGCACAGACCTATTCCCTGCACACGCTGCTAAAGGTGTGTTTGGGATATTTAGCTTGTCTTTCCCGTTTCTGATTTGACCTTCAGATGCAGCTCTGTGCGAACATCACAGCAGGCACCATCTTGTTTCTTTAAACTGCTCACCTCTTGGTTTTTACCTCTTAGTCTTTCATTTTTTCTAAGGCATCACAGATGCTAGTATGTCAGGTGTGTAAACCAAGTCAAATATGTAGTGCTGCCTACTATCACAATGAAATAACCCATACTTATTTCATTTTTACACGTTATTTCATTTGTCATTTTAGATCTATTGTATTTTAATTAATTGGTTATTTAATTAATTAATGATACATCCAGATAGCAGTTTTCCCTTTCTTCAGCTCCCAGTCCATACATCCCATCTTCCCTCTCCTGCCACCATCCACTCCCCATCATCCATGGCCTATCAAGTTACGATAAGCCTGGTGCATCTCTCCTATTAAGGCTGGACAAAGCAACCCAGCAAGATGAAAGAGTCTCAAAAGCTGTTAAAAGAGCCAGAGATAGCCCCCGCTCCCACAAGAGCACCAGCCTGCTCAAGGGTAACTTTTGTGCAAAGGGCCTCGGTCTGTCCTATGCATGCTGGCAGGGGACAGGCTATATGGCCAATATTCTTCCATCTTGTCAGAGCCTAGGTTCCTATTTCTCCAGCAGTCTGCCGTTTACCAGAAACCAGCTGACCTTGTCGTGGTTTGGCAGTTAGACATCTGTTGTGGTTTATTGTGGGGGCTGGTCATTCTAGACCCCCGAGCTACTCCTTTTCCGGTAAGACGACTGATAAGATCAGATTAAAGGCCAGCTGCCTGTGAGCAGCAGTTCCGGGAACTTTTTCCTGACCAACCAGATCCTTCACCACTTCCCTGGAATTTCTCTCTCTGCAATTATACCATCTGTAAAGGTAGACACCTGCTGGAGCATTCCAGAGTTAGGTATCCATAGCAACCCTTGCTTATGCAAAACCCATGCCTCTGTGCCTATAAAAACTCTGAAAATTTTCAATAAACGGGGTTTTGATCAGAATCCAGACTTGCCCCCTTCTTCATGTCTTGTGTTCTGTCCCTATACAGGAAAATTCTCCTCCCGAGTGTTAGTCGAACCCTGGCGGGCTGGGGCACATGCTTCCTGGTTGGGGGTCAGTGTCTGTGGGCCCCTATTGGGCCAGGTGAGCTGACTGTCTTGGTTTTCTTGAGGTGCCCTTGAGCCGTCTGTCTCATGCAATTCTTCCTTCCTGTCTTCTGAAGTATTCCCCAAACTCCGCTTAATGTTTGGCTGTGGGTCTCTGCATCTGGGTTGTGTATTTAATCTCCCTCTGAAATCGATTATTGATAATCAGTGTCCCTGAACTGCCCCTTCAAAACAAAAGTCAGCACCAGCAATTCCATTCACTTTTGCTTGGTGCCACTGGTGATAAACCTTCATCACCTGGTATCCATTTGTTTGTTTAGGCACTGTGATTCTTTCTTCATATACATTTGCCCCTCTTTTATAATTCTATTTGAAAACATAAAACAAAAGAGAGGTTGTAGGGAAAATTTTTTCTCCCATGCCCACTTTTAACTCTGGAAAGGTCAACTCAGATTCCCTGACATCCTTATGTCCAGCCCAGTCTAATGGTAACATATATTTTAATGCATTTGAGAGATCTGCCATTTCAACTACAATTTCCCATTTTTAAAGAACTTTTGTTTTCTTTTAAAGTTCTGCATTTTTTTGTATATTTTAATACAAATCTGAGGGAAGGAACTAAAGCAACGATTGTTAATATTTTATCCTATACTTTGGAAACTTGAAGTTATCTACATAAATTGGATAAATTAGGTGGTTACTTAAAAATTTGGATAAGAATTTTATTTAGAGACATTATTGTAGCTTAAATCATTGCTATATTCTTAGTCGAACATCTGCATTAAGTTGTTTATAACCCAGTTGCTCTTCACATAATTTGATTGCAGATGAATTAACAACTCTATTCAGGTCACACACCAGAAGTAAATAGTTTTATTTTGATTTAATCACACTTTGTAAATTGAGAAAGTAATTTAAGCTTTCTTTTCACATTGAATAAAAGTTACCCCTGATGTTGGTTCTAACCTAAAGAATCCCCTTCACACAATTACACACAATGAATTGTGTTGATTGTTGCATAATGTAGGTTTGATAATGTTGTGATTGTGTTTATGATTTCATAGATTGAAAGCACTAAAGACAGGCTTTGGTAACAGACAATACAAAAAGTGGATGATTACATGCATAAAAATGAAACAAAAGTTTTTTCTCTCACCCTTATAAAAATCAACTGAAAATGTCTTGAGTTGCTTAAAGTCAGACCTGAAGCCTTTGGAATTCTAGAGGAAAATGTAGGAGGGGCACAGAGAGCTTTGTATTTATTAATAATAATAGCTTTAGGCACTAAAGCTGGGCAGATACTGAGCTATTCTAATCCATCTGCACTGGCCTGTACTACTTCTGAGCCACCTGGCCCAATCCCTGCCATCCAGTCTCCCTCTGGTCCCTCCTTGCTCATCTGTATCAACATGGTGACTCCCTTCATGGTGATTTCCTGTTCTCTACATGGGACCTCATTGGGATCAGAAGTCTCACCTTCTCCTCTCCTGCCCAGCTTTTGGATGTTCAGTTCTTTATTAGCCAATCAGAAGTGAGGAAGAACAATTTTTACACAACATTAAGTCAGGTGAAGCCTCATAAAAATGACAATGCCAAAGTCCCTACCCCAACCAGGTCTTCAGGGTGCATAAATGAGCATTTGAGTGCACAGTGCACAAAAACATCCTCTAGTAACAAACAAACAGATTACAAACTACAGTAAGCACAGGACACAAAGAGGAAACTTTACCATTAGTGCTGTAGATTTAATCCAGGCCTTTTGGGAAATCACACATGAGTTTTTCAAAGTGCTTGAAATTAATAAGAATATACTATGAAAAAACTGAAAGACCCTATGTAAAAATACCTGTATACTCATGTCTAGTACAGCACACTCACAATAGACACAGTGCCCAACAGTGAATGATTAGATAAAGGAGAAAGGTGTCAGGTGTGCATGAAAGCTTTACTCTGCTTTAAAAAGCAATGAAATTCTACCATTGTCCTTAAGCTTAATGGGTATGTAATTCGATGAATTGCTATTGAAAGCTAATTTAGTAAAACAACCTTGCCCATGTTTCCATCCCACTGGAGTGCTCTAGGGTATTCCCATTTTAATCTTTTCAGAGTATACATTAATGGCATTTTTAATAAGTCTATTTACCTAATAAACAAAAATGGTTCCTTAATAACCATTATACTTTCCTTTTCAAACAATCTTCTTCATTTTTATAGATCCCTTAATACACATTTACATATATTCAATTTCAAATAGCTCATTAGTATATAACATACTCATATGATTACTTAGCTAAATTTTATATTGCAGAGAGTCATGGTTTTATTGAGTGTAAATGACATTTGAGTTATATCTTACGGACATTGTAGACTCAGTGTTGCAGTTTAAATTACTTTACTTCCAAGCAAGTAGTCCCAGTTCTTCAGATAATGTTGTTTATAGGTTTGCACAGACTGCTTTAAAACTACCTACTATCTTGATATTTTCTGATTTAAATTACTGAGAACCCAACATCAATCATAGGTCAATCTTTAATCTATCTTATCAACTATCTATCTATCTATCTATCTATCTATCTATCTATCATTATTCACATCCAACAAATTCCAAAACCTATAAATACCAAGCAGACTTATTTGTTACCCCTTCATGGTTACTATTTCTTCAATTAAATTCACTCCAATTCATTTTTTCCTAGGGTGAGCTTACATTTTAAGTAGATAGACAAGGAATACACGTCATTATACAATGAAAATTATTGTGTCACATACATAATTATTATGATCCATGCAGTTTTGCATATTTATTTAACATTTTGAAACAGGGGAATAAATTTTAATCTATCAGTATATGGCTTTTTCCAAATTAAATAAACTGAGCATTCAAACTTTGATGTTACATTTACTGTGATACCTTGAAGTTGTTTTATTTATTGTATTCCAAAGTTATCTTAACTCATGTAACACTCAAGTTTTAGGAAGACTGCCAATTTTTACCTCCCCATGTACCTACTGAGCCAAACTCACACTAGAAACATCATTGGTTGAATTGCTGAATATATTTTAAAATCATTAATTCCACAGTCCAAAAGCTATGTATGTCAAACCATCTTGACTTAGAGCAATACCCATTTGAAAGTTGTTTCTTTAGCTCATCAAATTATATTTCATTCAATGTTGCTTTGCAGTTAACTTTTACTTGTATTTGACAAGGATTTTCCAATCTTTTTGTTTAAATGGACCTTAAAATTTGAAGATATTTATATTCAGTAGAAGAGGTAGCTGGTAACACATTTTTCTAGTATATACATAAAGCTATTTTTCCATATTATTTAAATAGAAACAATGCCATGAATTTGATATATCATGATGTTTAATGACTTTGAAAGATATTTTATGAAATCTAAAATATTATGCATATGTATAAAATTAAGTAAAGATATGTTAAGTTCTCTGAGCTTAAGCCATCATATTGTATGCATATGGCAATCAAACAGTATATGATATCTACACATAAGGTCTCAGATTACTAGCCTGCTACTACATTTTCAAAACAGGATATCAAAATTATTATCTAGTAAGATAACTTACTGAAAGTAGAAAAAAAATTACCATTAACTTTGAGTATTTGAGATCTATGATACATAGCCTCTAATACATTTTCATTCTTTCATTGTTAAATTAAACATATTAATAAAAAATATATTGTACAATTTTATGACTTATAAAACCAGAATATTAGGTAAAATACATGTTTTTTAAAATTATGTACTTTATCAGAATACATTACTGCAACATAGACAATAGAAATTCATCCTCTACTGAATGCAATTCATATTTAATATGGGATGGTTTGCATTATTATCATGAATGATTGCTCTTTAGTAGAATTTTGAGTATTAGTGTATATACATTGTTCATCTTAATGTAAATTAAGGTATTTCTTTTCATTCATTATTCCTTATTATTTAGATTTTTTGATATTTACTTGAACAGGCTTGAAGAAGACTCTTTTGTGAGGCTGTGATACCAGAGATAGACACAGAACCTTATTGCACAGGAAGTCAAGACTTCTGCCATTAATCTGCCATCTCAAGCTCTATATTTATTCTTTTAAAAATAATTAAAATTTATAATTTTATTATTTGCATGTTCTTTTTGCTTGTAAATGTGCACTAGGTGGTTCCATGCTAGAAGAAGTCACCAGACCATGCAACTATAGTTTCAGACAGTTGTGAAACACCATGTTGGTGCTGGGAATCAAATCCAGGTCCTCTGCAGGGGCAACTGTATTCCCAATCACTGGCTGAGCCACCTTTCACACCCCACTATTTTTAATATAAATCCCCCAAATAATTATATTTTCTTTAATGTTAATTTTAATATATATTATGAATGTCAGTATGTAATAATATACATCACTTAACTATGTTTGGTCTCTGTAACTATGAAAAGTATGGAAAAATCATGCAGCTCTGTCAGAGGCATTAACATAGGAAATGTCAAATTTAAAGCATTGCAGGAGGTAACTTAACCCTAAACCTTTTAATGATGGTATTTTGTGTGTGTGTGTATATATATATATATATAATGAAAAAATTATCAATGTAACATAGACATAGTGAACATATATGGAATTCACACCAAATGATGCTTTTCTTAGTAGGCTTTCATAACTTGTTTTTCTGGAATCAAATGCATTTTTATTGAAATTTTTGATTTAGATTAATATTAAAGTTTTTAGTTTTTGAACACAGGGATATAATTTCTTTTTGTATAGCTCTGCTTCCTTTCAATATATGCTCAGGATAAAAATTACATTTAGGCCATTTATAAATAGAGTCAATCAACATGGTAAACATTCATATAGCAATTATTGCAAATTAGCCACTTCGATGTTAATCATTTCTGTTTGGGCTTTTTTTTTAAATGTTGATTTCTGGGGCTTTTAAAGATGGTAACTTTATTATGCTTATAAGATGCCAAGTTTTTGAGTCATCAACATTGGTTAAAAATAAAGGGGAATCACCTTGAGCTCCAGAAATGCAAATCAACTGGAAAAACACCAGCTGGCCTTAATCTCTCACCATTGCAGCTTCGTCTGCCTCCTGTCAGCCGACTCGCAGGTAGGCTTTTTATAGAAACCAGGACTTGGCAGATGTAGCTGCCGTTTCCTTCTTGTCAACAGTGAAATTCTCCTTTTCAGCCCCTCTGACACAGACTCTAACTGAACACAAATATACATTTAGAAAACACTAGAATGTTAGCAAACCTTTCTCTTTACTATATAGAGGCATTGGGTTAAAATCCTCTTCTTAAATTTTATCCTTAAATAATTATTTTTATGTTTTGAAATGATTTGATAACCTGGGATTTGCTCTTTTTCAGTAAATTACTATTAGAAAAGACTGCAATAAGATACAAGCAATAAAATAATAATAATAATAATAATAATAATAATAATAATAATAATAATAATAATAGTATAGTTTTAACAGATAAAAAGGCTAGGAAATGGAACCAGAGGTTCCAGTTTAAAAGTACTCAACAGTTTTTTCAGAGTGTTTTGATTTTCTCTAGCTACCCTTTTGTGTCCTCATTTCAAAGGTACATATTTCACTCTCTCCTTTTCTTTGTGACTTTTTTTTCAAAACTTGATGAAGAGGTGATATATACAGCCCAAAATAACTACGTCTTATAAAACATTGAGACCATTTATACACTGACTCATGGAGTCCTGACGTGCTAGACATCTCAGGTCTCTGATCGGAGGAACCACATAGAACTCAAGGCAAATCGCATGAACTGGTGTGCTCTCATCTAAAATAAACCCTCCTCAGTTTTTTGTTTGATTGTTGTTTGTTTACATGAGATACCATTTGAAAGTAACATTGTATTTAGAGGCATCACAGTTTTCCTTTCCATGTAACTGCTTCACATTCTGTGTATCCAGTGCTCATGTGCCATCAAGGAATGTTTTAATTCTGAGAAGACAATTGCTACTTACTTTCTTCCTCCACCACCAATCTATAGGTCCATCATTTTTTTCTCAATAATAATCAACATTAACTGGTATTTTGAATGTGGATCCTTACAATTTTAATTTATAAGACAACATTGTCTCTTTGGTAACATATTTTTACAAACTGTATGATTCATAGGGTCTCGGAGAAGCTCTGAGAACTAGTTCCCCTGTGGAAGCTCCTCTTGCACCACTGGTACCAAGCACTGTTGTGTGCGTCCAGGGCAGCACTGAGAACGCAGGCCAGCTGTTGTTCGATTTGTTAGCTACGATTTCATACATTCCTACTAATATGTCTACTCGCTCTATAAGAAAAAAATCTGTTGATATTTCTTCAAGCATATGAGTTTAAGAAAAACTGCCTTATCTGAGTCACATTTGTTCATATGTATGAAGTAGTTTTATATAAAAATAAAAGAAATACAAAAATAAATATTATAGTAAATATCTAGTGATTATAGATCATAGAATAGAAACTACCACAAAGATGTTACCTATAAAAATCTGATGTCTAGTATTTTCACTATATTTTAAACATTATAATATAGTCATATTATATTGTGTGAAGGTACAATTTTGAAATATACTAATTGATAAAATCAATGTAAAAGAGAATGATCCATTCATTATGCTTTTAATGCAAATTAATATTTTACTATATGTCTTATATATATTTTGTGAAATAAAACATACAAATACTGATGTACTCAATATTTCTCAATGTTTTTACTCCTGGATTTATGTTCTAATTCTAAGCAAATATCACCTGTTGTTCCATTAGTTTTTAAGGCTTTCTTATATAAATATATATTCATAGATATTTGAAAATAACTCATAATTATTCTACAATGTCACAGACAATAATACACAATGCATTATCTTTTAGTTCAATGATTTACCAAATATTTTGCTATTTGTGTCTATTATGTCTCCATTTCAGAAATTGTAAATTCTTTGCTTTATATTTCCAGTGTGAGAAAGCAACAGTTAAGTCACTCATTTTGTATTAACCAATAGTGGATTTCTGTTTTATTTCCAAAAATATTGCAAGAAACACATTGAGTGTGTTGTGGGCTTACATGTAAAGAATATTAAATATGTAGGTAGTAAGTCTGGGTCATGAAATATAAACATCTTCAAACTTGCCAGATGTGGTCACATTTGTTTTTTCCAATGTCTTTGCCAAATTGCATCCCCAAAGACATCTATAGATAATTTTCTCCAAACTCTCGACACTTGATTTTCTAAGACTCTGTAAACATTAGATAATTATAGGTTAATTGCTGAGAATCCATATCTCATTTTGTTTTAATGGCATCTCTCTAATTTCTAGTAATTTTTAGTATCATGTTTTTTGGAATTAAAATGCCTTCTTCCATAAAGTGGCTCTATATCATTGCCAAATTTCCTATTAATACATTTCTCTTTTACTATTTCATAGATGTCATTTAATCCCAAATACTCATCTTTTTAAGAATTTTATATACTTTGTCTCTTCTGTGGGGCTGTATACTTTGTGTATCTTTTCTCAATCTGTCTCTTTGTGATATGAAATTTTGAGTCTTGAGTAATTTTTCCTACTTCGATATTGAAAGTTGTCCAAACATTTTCTAGTCCTTTCCATTGACCAGTAGTCTACTGCATTTTCCTCATGTACATGACCCTACGTAAGGTATGGTTTCTTCATTTCTATGTCTGTGTTCAGGCTTCCTTTGTCATTTCTATTGATCACGCATATTATTATCAAGTGACAAGTTTTATGTAACTTCAAATGTGTGTTGTATGTGTTCACTTAAAATATTGTGTGAAGTTGTTGCCCATCCTGGTCTTCCACTGACCTAGACAACCTTATGATTAGAAACAGATACTGATGCAAAAAACAAAAAAACCTATATATTTGGATTGCAGGACATTGAGAAACATGACCTGGAAGTTTTTTCTCACCTGGTTACCTTCTACAGTGTTAGAATGTGCTATTCTTACTTCTAGGGTATCGTTACTCAAAGGTCCTGCCATGCTATGGATCCCTTGAGGTACCACAACAG